>NC_036855.1:1721437-1723897 GCF_002910315.2 Salvelinus sp. IW2-2015
CTCCTATCACACAGCACTGGGCCTAGCTGGCTGGACTGTTGCCAGGTCTCCTATCACACAGCACTGGGCCTAGCTGGCTGGACTGTTGCCAGGTCTCCTATCACACAGCACTGGGCCTAGCTGGCTGGACTGTTGCCAGGTCTCCTATCACACAGCACTGGGCCTAGCTGGCTGGACTGTTGCCAGGTCTCCTATCACACAGCACAGGGCCTAGCTGGCTGGACTGTTGCCAGGTCTCCTATCACACAGCACTGGGTCTAGCTGGCTAGGACTGTTGCCAGGTCTCCTATCACACAGCACTGGGCCTAGCTGGCTGGACTGTTGCCAGGTCTCCTATCACACAGCACAGGGCCTAGCTGGCTGGACTGTTGCCAGGTCTCCTATCACACAGCACAGGCCTAGCTGGCTAGACTGTTGCCAGGTCTCCTATCACACAGCACTGGGCCTAGCTGGCTGGACTGTTGCCAGGTCTCCTATCACACAGCACTGGGCCTAGCTGGCTGGACTGTTGCCAGGTCTCCTATCACACAGCACAGGGCCTAGCTGGCTGGACTGTTGCCAGGTCTCCTATCACACAGCACTGGGCCTAGCTGGCTGGACTGTTGCCAGGTCTCCTATCACACAGCACTGGGCCTAGCTGGCTGGACTGTTGCCAGGTCTCCTATCACACAGCACTGGGCCTAGCTGGCTAGACTGTTGCCAGGTCTCCTATCACACAGCACTGGGCCTAGCAGGCTGGACTGTTGCCAGGTCATCTCTCTCCTTCCTTCTCTCGCTCATTGTGACTGCCTCGTTAGATAAAGGACGTCTGAAACCCCTTCACAAACAACACTCCAGCATGCAGAGGACTTCACAATGGTCCCACTGTCAAATCCAAACCGTCATAGATGGTTGTAATTAGCAGTAACTTTTTGCTTTTGTTACTGTAAAATGAGAATAAAACGTGCCTGTCTCTTCGATTTTTTTTTAACACCAAAATAATTACAATGTGGGGAAACGAATAATTAATTAATATGAATAATTCCTACTGTGATGTGTTTAAGAATGGTGCACACAAATAGTTGACCTGAATGGCGTGTGAATGGAAAAAGTTCCCGGAATAGTTCCTCAAAAGGCTTTTCAGGGGATTTGGAGGGTGTGGGTGTGTATAGTTAATCTTTAGATAAAAGGTAAGGGGTAAGCGCTACACTATAGAAAGTTTTGTGTTATCCAAAGCATGTGATAGGAGACCTGGCAACAGTCCAGCCAGCTAGGCCCAGTGCTGTGTGATAGGAGACCTGGCAACAGTCCAGCCAGCTAGGCCCAGTGCTGTGATATGACGTGGAGAGCTAAAAGAAACAGATCTGTGGAGAGATGATGTTTCCTCTCCTGGGGAGTTGAGTGAGGGGTCTGGCTGTTTTATGGAGGGAGATTAGAGGCTTTCCTCACTGTGCCTCCCTCTACAGGGCTCGTCTCTCCTCTGTGACCCAGGTGAGAACAGAGCTAAAAACAGAGCCAGCCCAGCCGCCGTCAATCCAGCCCAATCACACCTGACATGGCTGAACTGTGCACGATCGCCCCGGCCTCAACTCCCCGCACACCCCGGGGTGAAAAGTCTCAATGTCACTAGCCGTAACTAGGGCAGCCGCTGTGGGTAAAATAAAATGTTGTTTTAGCTAGCTGTGTTTTTGCAGAAGCGCACACATTATACATACTGTTGAGTTTGGAAGGGCATGTCCTACTCTAGCATAGTTTGGTTGACTTTGATTGGCTGGATCCAGACAGGAACCAACAGAAGTTGGGTGTGGTCAGGGTGTGTCCATTTTGGCTGCAACAACATTACTTAGAAGACCATGATGTGGAACCCAGAACTAGAAGTAGGTTTGCTTTGCTCACTACAAATTGAGATGAATGACCACCTGAATTCTCTAATGAACAGTTGGCCCAAATTGAAAGCAATCCTGTTATTCACTTCAATACTAGAATGGATGAAAAGACCTGAGCAGAACGATATCAGACTGAGCCCTGATAACAATCTGAATTAAACCCAAATGGTAATTAATTGTATTACACTGTATAAATCTTGTTTGGTCAAGAAAAAAGGTTTGGATTACACATAAACCAGGCTCAATGAAGTGTTAGTGCTGAGCTGTTCTTACTTGATTAGATGGGTCAGGGGCCAGGGCATGTTGGTGTTTCTGTCCCTGACTGATGACGTCACAGACTGACAGACACACACAGAGGTTGAACAGCTGGATACTATTAAGCTGCTTTCATCAGGGTAATATGTTATATGTAACATATTAGGTAACATATTAGGTAATAACATATAAGGTAATATGTTCTCGCTAAGGGAAAGGACCAGCTTCCTTTCCCTTAGCTAGCGCAGACCTCACCTTTCCTACTTTCCTTTCTGCTGCATCCAGACCTCACCTTTCATCCTTTCCTTCCTGCTGCATCCAGACCTCACCTTTCATCCTT
>NC_036855.1:1727447-1730280 GCF_002910315.2 Salvelinus sp. IW2-2015
TTTCCTTCCCTCTACATCCAGACCTCACCTTTCCTACTTTCCTTTCTGCTGCATCCAGACCTCACCTTTCATCCTTCCTTCCTGCTGCATCCAGACCTCACCTTTCATCCTTTCCTCCCTCTACATCCAGACCTCACCTTTCCTACTTCCTTCCTGCTGCATCCAGTCCTCACCTTTCCTACTTTCCTTCCTGCTGCATCCAGACCTCACCTTTCATACTTTCCTTCCCGCTACATCCAGACCTAATCCATTCCTTCCTGCTGCATCCAGACCCACCTTTCCTACTTTCCTTCCTGCTGCATCCAGACCTCACCTTTCACCCTTTCCTTCCCGCTACATCCAGACATCATCCTTTCCTTTCCGCTACATCTAGACCTCATCCTATCCTTCCCGCTGCATCTAGACTCATCCTATCCTTCCTGCTACATCCAGACCTCATCCTATCCTTCCCGCTACATTTATACCTCATCCTTCCTTCCCGCTACATCCAGACCTCATCCTTTCCTACATTCCTTCCCGCTACATCCAGACCTCATCCTTTCCTTCCCGCTACATCCAGACCTCATCCTTTCCTTCCTGCTACATCCAGACCTCATCCTTTCCTTCCCGATACATTTAGACCTCATCCTTTCCTCCCGCAACATCCAAACCGCATCCTTTCTTACTTTACTTCCCGCTACATCCAGACCTCATCCTTTCCTTCCCTCTACATCCAGACCTCATCCTATCCTTCCTGCTACATCCAGACCTCATCCAATCCTTCCCGCTACATCGAGACCTCATCCTATGCTTCCTGCCTACATCCAGACCTCATCCTTTCCTTCCCTCTACATCCAGACCTCATCCTATCCTTCCCGCTACATCCAGAAACGCATAATTTATCCGCTTTGTTCAGGAGAGGGAGTTTACCGGTTTCATACAGCCGCCCCCAATTGTTTGTACCGGTTGTAAAACCCTGGTGAGGACACACATTCTCTGTCCGAGACGTCTTGTTTGGAAGGCCTTCGGTGTTCCTTCCGTCCGATGAGTGAATGTGTACGATGCAAACGAATACCAGTAAAAATGATTTGTTGACATGCCTTTGATGTTTTCAGTCAGGTTGGAGTATCTGTCTCGGACCTCATCCTAATGCCTAATGAAGACCAAGCGTTGCCCGTCAAGCATCTGCTTAATGAAACTCGATTCTCAATCGTGTAAAGACGAGACGTCATTCTCTTAATGAACTCTTTTTTTTCTCCTGGAACTCTGAGCTGTAGTGACACCGTAGTCCACGGTTGCATCCTAAATGCCACCCTATTCCCTATGTAGTACACTACTTTTGACCAGAGCCCATACAGGATAGGGTGTCGTCATGGGGGCCCATGCTCCAGTCCCAGGCTAACAGGGGTTGTACCAGGGCATCAATTCTGATACGTCCCCTCTCTCCTCTCTCTCCTCCCTCCTCTCCTCTCCCCTCTCCCGTCCCATTTTCTCTCCTCTCCCCTCTCCCGTCCCATTTTCTCTCCTCTCTCCTCCCTCCTCTCCCCTCTCCCATCTTCTCTCCTCTGATTGTGTTTCCATCAGACCCCCCAAAGGGCAGCTAGAGGACAGTTTGTCTCCTCTGTGACTCTGCTGTGCTGCTGCTGGTCATGTGGCCTAGGAGAGGAGAGGCAGGCCACCTCACTGTCACGCCCGGGAGAAGTGCTTCCCACACTGACCAGAGTTCTGTGTGGCTCTGTGTGCTGCTGGATGGCATGGCACCATGCCGCTCACTCCAAAGAGAAAGAGACAGGCCGTCAGCAGTAACCTCTTTGCTTAATGTACTGTGCAGGAGGAGTATGGACAGTTTCCACCAAACACTGCTCCTGTCTCCTGTGAGCAATTAACTATGAACCGCAGAGACAACCAGGCTCCCGAATGGAAAGTCACTTTGTCTCCTCTCTCTCTCTCTCTCTCTCTCACTCTCTCACTCACTCTTCCTCGCTCTCTTCCTCACTCTCTGTCTCTCTCTCTGTCTCTCTCTGTCTCTTTCTCTGTCTCTCTGTCTCTGTCTCTGTCTCTCTCTGTCTCTCTCTCTATCTCTGTCTCTCTCTGTGTGTTTGTATGTGTTTGTGTGTGTGTTACTCAATTTCAAGGGCTTCCATTAAATTACAGTCTCACACGGGCGTAAAAACACACACACACAGAAATAAACAGACAGGTATATACACACACACACACACACGGATATACACGGATATACACGGATATACACGGATACACACTTAAACACATATAGTATAATGACAATGACACACAGCAGTCCATGGGGGGAACTTGACACATTCTGACTGAATTCAGTCAGTCTATGTGTAAGAGGGGAGCTGGTTGTACTGTGGGAGACACCTTAGCGTTACACAGGTGTGAGACACTCAGGTTTCCCCCGGCTTGGCACACCTGAATATTTAATAAGCCTGCTTTGAGTCAGACATCTGACTGACGCTCACCTGAAAAAGGTTACATTACATTTCACACCTCATCAGAAAATAGTAGGCAGCCAAAACAAGTATTATTACTGTAAAGTTGGAAGTAATTTCTACATAATCATGGAATATCTATATGTTACAAAACCTTGTTCCAATGTAAGAAATAAGGCAGGATAATAAACAGATAACATCTAAGGAAACTAGACAAGTCATTTAAGTAGACAAGTGGGGTTGCGTGAGAGATACTGTGGCTTGCTCTGGGTTTGACCTCTGTAGTGAGAGGTGGTGGGGGTGGGGGCATATGTAAGAGTAATGGTGAGACTGACTCACTGTATGGCTGTGGGTGAGATCTAACTGCAGCTAAGGACTGGTGAAAGGGTGGGCTGTGG
>NC_036855.1:1730305-1784494 GCF_002910315.2 Salvelinus sp. IW2-2015
GTGAGATCTAACTGCAGATAAAGGACTGTGAAAGGGTGGGCTGGTGGGTGAGATCTAACTGCAGCATAAGGACTGCGTAAAGGGTGGGCTCGTGGGGTGAGAATCAACTGCAGCTAAGGACTGGTGAAAAGGGTGGGCTGTGGGTGAGATCTAACTGCAGATAAGGACTGGTGAAAGGGTGGGCTGTGGGTGAGATCTAACTGCAGCTTAAGGACTGGTGAAAGGGTGGGCTGTGGGTTGAGATCTAACTGCAGCTAAGGACTGGTGAAAGGTGGGCTGTGGTTGAGATCTAACTGCAGTAAGGACTGGTGAAAGGGTGGGCTTGTGGGTGGAATTAACTGAGCTAAGGACTGTGAATGGGTGGCTGTGGGTGAGATCTAACTGCAGCTAAGGACTGGTGAAAGGGTGGGCTGTGGTGAAGACTAACTGTAGCTAAGGACTGGTGAAAGGGTGGCTGTGTGGAGGACAGACATCCAGGAAACGAATCAGCTTGTTGGGCCCCCTGGTCACCCTCTGGTCACCCCTGGTCATCCCTTGGTCACCCTCTGGTGCTGTGGCCATATTAGCCCCGACCTTCCCATATTCCATACAACTGACTCACGTTGAAAGATTTCAGAGTTGTGAAACCCGGTCACACACAGCCTTATGGTCCCTGTGTTTCATATCCCCCTTGCTTGACCCCCCGCCCCCACCCCCCCCATCTGATGTTATCATCCTCCCACTTCATGTTTGAGGTCATTTTTGCACATTCTTTGTCTTTTTCACACATTGACGGCATGGCAGCGTCAGAGAGAGCCAAGTCTACTGATCATCAACCATTTTGTCCTGATTATAGAAATTTGCCGTTTGTATCTGAAAAAGCTCTTTTGAAATCCCCCCCCCCCAGGGACAAGGAGTGTGTTTTCGCTCATACATGTATTTAGCACCTGCTTCGCCACCAGCTGTGTTCTGTTACCAGATAGCAGTTGGATGGGTGTCTAGGTTCAGTCGTTGGGTATTGTCCTTCATTTACAAGTGGCCTACGATACCCTAACAATAGTCGTGGTGTAGCTCATCTAACGATCTGGTCACCTCTTTTGTCCCTGGACGTGTAATTATTTCCTCTGTTGTGTTGATGGGCTGAGTCATTGTGTCAAGGCCATGGGGATGGGGAGGGCTGGATCACTGTCAACAACACTACATCTCATGTTTTCTATTCCACCTCTTCTACACCCCTACATCTTCACCTCCCTTCATCTTCACCTCCCTCTTGTGTTGTCACTCCGTTCACATGAGCTTACCTGTTTCCTCCATCTGATAAGATTGGACTTCATTTGACCCTTCTCTCCCTTCTCTATTCTTCTTCCTACTGCTTTGAACATTATTTTAGTCCCTTTTGTGTGGTTTTTCTCTCTGGTCTAAAATAACACTGATGAAACAGCAACAATGCCGTTTGAAACGGCTGCCTCTGTGTAGACCCTTCTCTGTGTAGACCTTCTCTGTGTAGACCTACCTACCTCTGTGTAGACCTCTCTATGTGTAGACCTCTCTCTGTGTAGACTCCCTTTGTGTAGACCTCTCTCTGTGTAGACCTCTCTCTGTGTAGACCTCCCTCTCTGATGTAGACCATCTCTCTATGTAGTCCTGCATCTCTCGGTGTAGACCTACCTACCTCTGTGTAGACCTCTCTCTGTGTAGAACTACCTACCTTGTGTAGACTCTCCTGTGTAGACTTCTCTGTGTAGACCTCTCTCTGTGTAGACCTGCCTCTCTCTCATGTAGACCTGCATCTCTCGTGTAGACCTACCTACCTCTGTGTAGACCTCTCTCTGTGTAACTACCTCTCTCTGTGTAGACCTTAGCCTCTCTCTGATGTAGACCTCTCTCTGTGTAGACCTGCCTACCTCTGTGGTAGACCTACCTCTCTCTGTGTAGACCTACGCTCTCTCTGTGTAGACCTACCTACCTCTGTGTAGACCAATCAATCAATCGTATTTATAAAGACCCACTTCTCTCTGTGTAGACCTACTTTCTCTGTGTAGACCTCTCTCTATGTAGACCACTCTCTTGTAGACCTGCCACTTGTAGACCTGCCTATGTATTTGCAGAATGTAAAGTCTGGTTCACAGTACAGGGCCAAGCCGAGATGTACTGGTCTGGCCTGGTTACACATCCACCATAGTTGTTGGAACAGTGTTGGAGAGGACAATGTGTTAAGAAGATGTCCAAGCAGCGCAGTGCGATTCGGGTCGGCCCTACAGTGGGAATCAGGCGTACAAAATAATTGTTCAGATCAATATTATACTTTTAAAGGATCATAGCAAAGTCCCCAGTGGTTAGCATGCAGCCAGTTAGGGGATCAGACGTCACTGAACTAAACCCATTGAGGACTGTAATACCCAGTGAAGCAGCTCTCATCAAGCAGCCCTGTAGTATAATCCACAAAGCTTTTATCCTCACACACCGTGGTCATCAGTATCAGACATGACATAAGATTCCATAAGGAGTGGAGAGGCAAATGATTCATGGGCATCCATAGAGGGCAGTGGGCCCTGATTGGGGCACAGGAGTGATGCACAGCCCTGAGTCTAACAATGCAATGTCTAAGGACCGATTTGATAGTACTAACTGACCTCTGTTTCTCAACTGCATAAGGTTTACAGAGCTCAAAAAGGGAGGATCTGTACAGCGGGGATCTTAAAGGTGTTGTCAAACCTAGGGTGTAGTCATTCATCCAAACCCTTTTAAATTAGTTTGCTGGATAGACCTATTTAGTGCCGTCCAAAATATTTTGGCTAGTAGTTTTGGAAAATGTAGCAATGTGGAATTGGATTGTAGGCCTATTAGTGGTGTATTCAAAAGCATGGGAAGAGAGAGTGTTTCTCCCCTCATTCACCTATCATGTTGTTTAATGCACCTCTCTACAATCTGTTTCCACTTGCATTGATACATTCTTCAAACATGCTAGCCAGAAGATTCCTGAGTATTGATTACAACCAGCTAACGATTTTAAATGACTAATAATATAAAATGGAAAAGAAAAGTGATCTAATTTAAAGATGACATAGGCCTATGAATTAACATGAGTTGTCACCCATTGCGAACAATACAAAGTTATAAAAAAAAAAAAAAAATGTATAAAAAAAATAGTTTTGAGAACTTTGGTTCAGTAATACAACTTAATAAGATCAGCACACAACTCTTCAACCCTGAATAATAAAGAACACCTTCCCTTTTTTTTTACCAGAATAATATAATTGAAATTCAGACAAGCGCACTAGTCTAAACAAAAAAAGCACAAGCACACAACCTTGAAGACCAGAGCAGGATAGCAGGTCTCTTTTGGCTGGCATGGGGACTAATATGTTTTTTGATGATGATGTGGAACCACTATGGTTATATCGAAGTCGAGCAGGATGCGGGAGGACAATAATAGACGACACACGGCCATGTTAAACGGACTGGTACTGTACCCAGGGTGCAGTTTTTCCAAAGTTATCTGTGTGGATTTCGCACATCGGATAGGATTAAATGCATAGAAAAGAAGGGAGCCCACATTCAAGTCAACGATTTGTCCGTTCTATTCATTCTGTTTCTATGCATAAAAAAAACTGGGCCCAGGATATAGAATAGCCTACTCTCCCCAAAACTATAATATGCACTTTTATCCATGACTTAAACCTTTGGCACTTATCGAGGAAATGACATAGAAATAAATAACAAGAAGATAATTCCTTTATATATAAACTGTAATAAATAAGAATAAGTTAATTAATCTTCTCTAATATTGTACACAATGTAATTCAGTATTTGTTGTACATGTTAAGTCCATTGTCAGCATCTAAAACCATCCATAGAGTCAGTATGATTTTGACGTCATCAGTTAGTGGTGGGATACAATTATCAATGGAGAGGTTGGCATGCCTCCTAAATCATCCTATCAACAACAAAAAAGCATTGGTAGGCCCTTTCATTTCATGTACCTTCAATGGGTCTAGGATGGCCTCTACAAAATGTATCTTAGTTTTTGATCCAAGCATGTCGCTCTCACTACTATTGACTCTCTTCTTAGTGACACAGGTCGGAGGTCAAACACAGCCACACCTCCGGGCAGAATGCTTCTTCATTGTATGGGTACATCAAGTGGTCATCCCAGGAAGGACAGGTCATCGTCAAAGGCGACTGGTCGACAGCAAGCGTGAGCGGTGTTTCGGGCAGGAGCCTCTTGTTTTGGGTGAGGTTGTTGACGATTTTATCGTAGTTGGTTTCCGAGATCCTGCAAGGCCCGCTGCAGTACCGGAAGATCATTTCCTCGCTGGTTGATAACCTAAACCCAGGTCCGTCACATTAGGTGGATCTGTTTGAGCAGACAGCCTTGTCCTCTGCCCCCTTTCCCTCGTCCGCTCCCAGACCTCTCCCTCTGGTCCTTTTCCTCTGGTTGCTCCCTTCCCTCCTTTCCTTCTCTCTCGTTTCATTCGTATCCTTGAGCCCGTGTCCAGGTGTAACGAGCTCTTCAGTCTACTGATGGTGACTTTGATAGAAATCCACACATCCTCAAACTGTCTGGCTGAAGCTCATCCATGTTATCTGTCAGAGAGAAAAAAGAGCAAATTAGAGTCTGCGGTATATACTATGCACATCCTGAAAAGACTGGGTAACATACCTCATCCGCAGCAGTATACTACTTTTAAAACTTCTCAAGAAATTGTATAGAATTTATGCACACAAGTGGGAGAGGGAATTCCCATGAAACTACAATATTTTGTGTACCAATAGGCTACATGTATGTTCTTTGAGATATCCTACAGATTGTTGGTCAAATATTGTGCAATGAGCAGAATTCTCTTTTCAAAACTGGTTGAATGGCTATTTTAGAATGAATAGTAAATTGTGCAAGGGTGTATATATTTGAGTGCATCTTTACATCTGACAGAGAGTCGTGTGATTTTAGAGTTATTGACTGGTCCTGTCATCTGATAAGTGCACCTAGCGATACCTAGCTTTGGTCCAGGGTGTTAGTGCGGGAACTCAGGCCCTTCAATTGGTATTTTGTATTTATGTCATTGGAGTGATCTATTCAAATATTCTTGCTTCTGAAACAAATAACACTTTTTAAATGTGTAGTTCAAAACCAGTCCGACCAGAGGCAGGCCTATTGCAGCCAAGTCAGTGACGTGGCCTACTTACACAGAAGATTTAATTCCAGAAATGAGAATGTCTGAACTTACATTGTGTTTCTACAGATAGCTCTTCCTGTCGGCTGTTTCTGGACTTTTGGTTGAAAAATATACTGAGATGCATTGGCGGGAAGTCATGGAGACTCTCTGAAGCGCGTGTTCTTTTTGTGGACTGTCGGTTCCGGAGAGGGCTCGTATGTACGCTGCTCAGCAGCACGAAACAGGTGTATAGGGGTGTCCCAAACTTCATTGTAGAACTTAGTCCAATTGTGGAACCTGCCCTGGGTCAAAGAATTCCCGTTGGAACATAAATACCGAGTAAACATTTTCCCTTGGCGATAAACCTATGGGTGATGGTTATCCTCAATTTATATCAGGTCCATGCCAACTTTTTAAGATTCTGATACAAAATAAATATGTTTTAGAGTTCAATATCTAAAATCCATTGACAGATTTAACAAATTAGGATAATATAGAATTTTCAATCCAATTTCACGATGACAACCTGTCCATGCGCTGCGAAGCGACCGTTTTTTTCCTAAATTCCAGATGTCAGTCACTCTACTACTCTACACTTCTACAAATTGTCCAATAATAACTGCTTGGCATGAAGAATAAAACATCAAAACTGGTTAATAAGCAAATGTGCCATGCAACAGTAAGACCGAAAGTGCCATGATTGTTCGAGAACTAAGAATGGAATCAACTGGTAGCCTATGCGATGTCCAATGCGAATTATGTCCAATGAAGAAGAAAATGCTTCATCTACACCATAGTTTGTGTTTAGTAAAATTCCATTTGTTTAAGGCTTTCTCAAGGTAGGTAAACCAGTTAGTGTGAAGTAAACTAGCTTCGAGATTAGTGTTGGTGGCCTCATTGTTCAGAATTCCGCGCAGCTCCTACTGGTCTTGGTGTTGAGGGAGTCAACGGGTGGAGCAGATTTATACAGTGGGTTGGGGAGTGCTGACGTCTCGTAATCCCGCCTCTCTAGTGTGCTGCTCTCCGCACCATCTAACATGAGAAATGGCCCAACATACTTTATTGAAGTAGATTGCAGTGGTTGTCTTCAAGAGAAATACAAGACCGTAGGCAACTGTATTTATGAATCCACTCTCAAAATGTGTGTTAATATGATGTGGTTGCAGACATCGGATTAAAGAAGAGACTCATACTCCAGTTAGTTTAAAGATGCATATTACACATTTCCTGGAGATACTATGATTTTGCACTAAAGGCCTATTTTACAGTTGTTTTGAGGTCATTTAGGATTTAGCATTTAGGATATCTTTCATTTCACATTGATTACTGTGCATGGTGTTGCTGCCATGCTGTGTTTGTTGTCTTAGCGCTCTTTTTATGTAGTGTTGTGGTGTCTCTCTTGTTGTGATGTGTTTTGTCCAATATTATTTTTTTATTTTTTTAATCGCAGCCTCTGTCCCTGCAGGAGGCCTTTTGCCTTTGGGCAAGGCTGTCATTGAAATAATATTTTAGATTCTTCAAAGTAGCCACCCTTTGCCTGATGACAGCTTTGCACACTCTTGGCATTCTCTCAACCAGCTTCATGCATTTCAATTAACAGGTGTGCCTTGTGTTAAAGTTAATTTGTGGAATTTTCTTCCTTCTTAATAGTTTGAGCCAATCAGCTTTTGTGACAGGTAGGGTTGGTATACAGAAGATAGCCCTAATTTGATAAAAAGACCAAGTCCATATTATGGCAGAACAGCTCAAATTTAGCAAAGCGAAACACGACAGCCCACCCCCCCCATCTGATGTTATCATCCTCCCACTTCATGTTTGAGGTCATTTTTGCACATTCTTTGTCTTTTCACACATTGACGCATGGCAGCGTCAGAGAGAGCCAAGTCTACTGATCATCAACCATTTTGTCCTGATTTATAGAAATTGCCGTTTGTATCTGAAAAAGCTCTTTTGAAATCCCCCCCCCCCCAGGGACAAGGAGTGTGTTTTCGCTCATACATGTATTTAGCACCTGCTTCGCCACCAGCTGTGTTCTGTTACCAGATAGCAGTTGGACTGGGTGTCTAGGTTCAGTCGTTGGGTATTGTCCTTCATTTACAAGTGGCCTACGATACCCTAACAATAGTCCGTGGTGTAGCTCATCTAACGATCTGGTCACCTCTTTGWTCCTGGACGTGTAATTATTTCCTCTGTTGTGTTGATGGGCTGAGTCATTGTGTCAAGGCCATGGGGATGGGGAGGGCTGGATCACATGTCAACCACACTACATCTCATGTTTTCTATTCCACCTCTTCTACACCCCTACATCTTCACCTCCCTTCATCTTCACCTCCCTCTTGTGTTGTCACTCCGTTCACATGAAAGCTTACCTGTTTCCTCCATCTGATAAGATTGGACTTCATTTGACCCTTCTCTCCCTTCTCTATTCTTCTTCCTACTGCTTTGGACATTATTTTAGTCCCTTTGTGTGGTTTTCTCTCCTGGTCTAAAATAACACTGATGAAACAGCAACACTGATGAAACAGACAATGCCGTTTTGAAACGGCTGCCTCTGTGTAGACCTACCTACCTCTGTGTAGACCTGCCTCCCTCTCTCTGGTGTAGACCTACCTCTCTCTGTGTAGACCTACCTCTGTATAGACCTCTCTCTGTGTAGACCTCTCTCTATGTACCAAGACAGCCTACCTACCTCTGTGTAGACCTCTCTCTGTGTAGACCTCTCTCTGTGTAGACCTACCTACCTCTGTGTAGACCTCTCTCTGTGTAGACCTACTACCTCCGGTGCTCTGTGTAGACCTCCTTTGTAGACCTACCTTTGTGTAGACCTCTCTCTGTGTAGACCTGCCTCTCTCTATGAGACCTGCATCTCTCTATGTAGACCTGCATCTCTCGGTGTAGACCTACCTACCTCTGTGTAGACCTCTCTCTGTGTAGACCTCTCTCTGTGTAGACCTGCCTCTCTCTATGTAGACCTGCATCTCTCGGTGTAGACCTACCTACTCTGTGTAGACCTCTCTCTGTGTAGACCTCTCTCTGTGTAGACCTGCCTCTCTCTATGTAGACCTGCATCTCTCTGTGTAGACCTACCTACCTCTGTGTAGACCTACCTCTCTCTGTGTAGACCTACCTACCTCTGTGTAGACGCAATCAATCAATCGTATTTATAAAGACCCACTTCTCTCTGTGTAGACCTACCTTTCTCTGTGTAGACCTCTCTCTATGTAGACCACTCTCTTTGTAGACCTGCCACTGTGTAGACCTGCCTATGTATTTGCAGATAGTAAAGTCTGGTTCACAGTACAGGGCCAAGCCGAGATGTACTGGTCTGGCCTGGTTACACATCCACCATAGTTGTTGGAACAGTGTTGGAGAGGACAATGTGTTAAGAAGATGTCCAAGCCAGCGCAGTGCGATTCGGGTCGGCCCTACAGTGGGAATCAGGCGTACAAAATAATTGTTCAGATCAATATTATACTTTTAAAGGATCATAGCAAAGTCCCCAGTGGTTAGCATGCAGCCAGTTAGGGGATCAGACGTCACTGAACTAAACCCATTGAGGACTGTAATACCCAGTGAAGCAGCTCTCATCAAGCAGCCCTGTAGTATAATCCACAAAGCTTTATCCTCACACACCGTGTCATCAGTATCAGACATGACATAAGATTCCATAAGGAGTGGAGAGGCAAATGATGTCATTCGGGCATCCATAGAGGGCAGTGGGYCCTGATTGGGGCACAGGAGTGATGCACAGCCCTGAGTCTAACAATGCAATGTCTAAGGACCGATTTGATAGTACTAAACTGACTCTGTTTCTCAACTGCATAAGGTTTACAGAGCTCAAAAAGGGAGGATCTGTACAGCGMGGGATCTTAAAGGTGTTGTCAAACCTAGGGTGTAGTCATTTCATCCAAACCCTTTTAAATTAGTTTGCTGGATAGACCTATTTAGTGCCGTCCAAAATATTTTGGCTAGTAGTTTTGGAAAATGTAGCAATGTGGAATTGGATTGTAGGCCTATTAGTGGTGTATTCAAAAGCATGGGAAGAGAGAGTGTTTCTCCCCTCATTCACCTATCATGTTGTTTAATGCACCTCTCTACAATCTGTTTCCACTTGCATTGATACATTCTTCAAACATGCTAGCCAGAAGATTCCTGAGTATTGATTACAACCAGCTAACGATTTTAAATGACTAATAATATAAAATGGAAAAGAAAAGTGATCTAATTTAAAGATGACATAGGCCTATGAATTAACATGCAGCTGTCACCCATTGACACAGCGGTTGGAAACAATACAAAGTTATAAAAAAAAACAAATAATGTATAAAAAAAATAGTTTTGAGAACTTTGGTTCAGTAATACAACTTAATAAGATCAGCACACAACTCTTCAACCCTGAATAATAAAGAACACCTTCCTTTTTTTTTACCAGAATAATATAATTGAAATTCAGACAAGCGCACTAGTCTAAACAAAAAAAAGCACAAGCACACAAACCTTGAAGACCAGAGCAGGATAGCAGGTCTCTTTTGGCTGGCATGGGGACTAATATGTTTTTTGATGATGATGTGGAACCACTATGGTTATATCGAAGTCGAGCAGGATGCGGGAGGACAATAATAGACGACACACAGGCCATGTTAAACGGACTGGTACTGTACCCAGGGTGCAGTTTTTCCAAAGTTATCTGTGTGGATTTCGCACATCGGATAGGATTAAATGCATAGAAAWAGAAYGGGAGCCCACATTCAAGTCAACGATTTGTCCGTTCTATTCATTCTGTTTCTATGCATAAAAAAAACTGGGCCCAGGATATAGAATAGCCTACTCTCCCCAAAACCCTATAATATGCACTTTTATCCATGACTTAAACCTTTGGCACTTATCGAGGAAATGACATAGAAATAAATAACAAGAAGATAATTCCTTTATTATAAAAACTGTAATAAATAAGAATAAGTTAATTAAATCTTTCTAAATATTGTACACATTGTAATTCAGTATTTGTTGTACATGTTAAGTCCATTGTCAGCATCTAAAACCATCCATAGAGTCAGTATGATTTTGACGTCATCAGTTAGTGGTGGGATACAATTATCAATGGAGAGGTATGGCATGCCTCCTAAATCATCCTATCAACAACACAAAGCATTGGTAGGCCCTTTCATTTCATGTACCTTCAATGGGTCTAGGATGGCCTCTACAAAATGTATCTTAGTTTTTGATCCAAGCCATGTGCTCTCACTACTATTGACTCTCTTCTTAGTGACACAGGTCGGAGGTCARACACAGCCACACCTCCGGGCAGAATGCTTCTTCATTGTATGGTACATCAAGTGGTCATCCAGGAAGGACAGGTCATCGTCAAAGGCGACTGGTCGACAGCAAGCGTGAGGCGGTGTTTCGGGCAGGAGCCTCTTGTTTTGGGTGAGGTTGTTGACGATTTTATCGTAGTTGGTTTCCGAGATCCTGCAAGGCCCGCTGCAGTACCGGAAGATCATTTCCTCGCTGGTTTGATAACCTAAACCCAGGTCCGTCACATTYAGGTGGATCTGTTTGAGCAGACAGCCTTGTCCTCTGCCCCCTTTCCCTCGTCCGCTCCCAGACCTCTCCCTCTGGTCCTTTCCTCTGGTTGCTCCCTTCCCTCCTTTCCTTCTCTCTCGTTTCATTCGTATCCTTGAGCCCGTGTCCAGGTGTAACGAGCTCTTCAGTCTACTGATGGTGACTTTGATGAAATCCACCACATCCTCAAACTGSTCTGGCTGAAGCTCATCCATGTTATCTGTCAGAGAGAAAAAAGAGCAAATTAGAGTCTGCGGTATATACTATGCACATCCTGAAAAGACTGGGTTCATACCTCATCCGCAGCAGTATATACTTTTAAAACTTCTCATAGAAATTGTATAGAATTTATGCACACAAAGTGWGGAGAGGGAATTCCCATGAAACTACAATATTTTGTGTACCAATAGGCTACATGGTATGTTCTTTGAGATTATCCTACAGATTGTGGTCAAATATTGTGTCAATGGAGCAGAATGTTCCGTTTTCTCTTTTCAAAACTGGTTGAATGGCTATTTTAGAATAAATAGTAAATTGTGCAAGGGTGTCGATATATTTGAGTGCATCTTTACATCTGACAGAGAGTCGTGTGATTTTAGAGTTATTGACTGGTCCTGTCATCTGATAAGTGCACCTAGCWGATACCTAGCTTTGGTCCAGGGTGTTAGTGCGGGAACTCAGGCCCTTCAATTGGTATTTTGTATTTATGTCATTGGGAGTGATCTATTCAAATATTCTTGCTTCTGAAACAAATAACAATATTAAATGTGTAGTTCAAAACCAGTCCGACCAAGAGGCAGGCCTATTGCAGCCAAGTCAGTGACGTGGCCTACTTACATAGCAAGATTTMATTCCAGAAATGAGAATGTCTGAACTTACATTGTGTTTCTACAGATAGCTCTTCCCTGTCGGCTGTTTCTGGACTTTTGGTTGAAAATATACTGAGATGCATTGGCGGGAAGTCATGGAGACTCTCTGAAGCGCGTGTTCTTTTTGTGGACTGTCGGTTCCGGAGAGGGCTCGTATGTACGCTGCTCAGCAGCACGAAACAGGTGGTAAGGGTGTCCCATAACTTCATTGTAGAACTTAGTCCAATTGTGGAACCTGCCCTGGGTCAAAGAAATTCCCGTTGGAACATAAATACCGAGTAAACATTTTCCCTTGGCGATAAACCTATGGGTGATGGTTATCCTCAATTTATATCAGGTCCATGCCAACTTTTTAAAGATTCTGAATACAAAATGAATATGTTTTAGAGTTCAATATCTAAAATCCATTGACAGATTTAACAATTAGGATAATATAGAATTTCAATCCAATTTCACGATGACAACCTGTCCATGCGCTGCGAAGCGACCGTTTTTTCCCCTAAATTCCAGATGTCAGTCACTCTACTACTCTACACTTCTACAAATTGTCCAATAATAACTGCTTGGCATGAAGAATAAAACATCAAAACTGGTTAATAAGCAAATGTGCCATGCAACAGTAAGACCGAAAGTGCCATGATTGTTCGAGAACTAAGAATGGAATCAACTGGTAGCCTATGCGATGTCCAATGCGAATTATGTCCAATGAAGAAGAAAATGCTTCATCTACACCATAGTTGTTGTTTAGTAAAATTCCATTTSGTTTAAGGCTTTCTCAAGGTAGGTAAACCAGTTAGTGTGAAGTAAACTAGCTTCGAGATTAGTGTTGGTGGTCCTCATTGTTCAGAATTCCGCGCAGCTCCTACTGGTCTTGGTGTTGAGGGAGTCAACGGGTGGAGCAGATTTATACAGTGGGTTGGGGAGTGCTGACGTCTCGTAATCCGCCCTCTCTAGTGTGCTGCTCTCCGCACCATCTAACATGAGAAATGGCCCAACATACTTTATTGAAGTAGATTGCAGTGGTTGTCTTCAAGAGAAATACTGAAGACCGTAGGCAACTGTATTTATGAATCCACTCTCAAATGTTGTTAATATGATGTGGTTGCAGACATCGGATTAAAGAAGAGACTCATAACTCCAGTTAGTTTAAAGATGCATATTACACATTTCCTGGAGATACTATGATTTTGCMCTAAAGGCCTATTTTACAGTTGTTTTGAGGTCATTTAGGATTTAGCATTTAGGATATCTTTCATTTCCATGTGATTACTGTGCATGGTGTTGCTGCCATGCTGTGTTGTTGTCTTAGCGCTCTTTTTATGTAGTGTTGTGGTGTCTCTCTTGTTGTGATGTGTTTTGTCCAATATTATTTTTTATTTTTTTAAATCGCAGCCTCTGTCCCCGCAGGAGGCCTTTTGCCTTTTGGCAGGCTGTCATTTGAAATATATTTTAGATTCTTCAAAGTAGCCACCCTTTGCCTTGATGACAGCTTTGCACACTCTTGGCATTCTCTCAACCAGCTTCATGCATTTCAATTAACAGGTGTGCCTTGTGTTMAAGTTAATTTGTGGAATTTCTTTCCTTCTTAATAMGTTTGAGCCAATCAGCTGTTTTGTGACAAGGTAGGGTTGGTATACAGAAGATAGCCCTATTTGRTAAAAGACCAAGTCCATATTATGGCAAGAACAGCTCAAATTTAGCAAAGCGAAACGACAGTCYATCATTACATTAAGACATGAAGGTCAGTCAAACCGGAAAATTTCAAGAACTGGCTCTCATGAGGAMMGCCACAGGAAAGGAAGMCCCAGAGTTACCTCTGCTGCAGAGGATAAATTCATTACAGTTACCAGCCTTAGAAATTGCAGCCCAAATAATTGCTTCACAGAGTTCAAGTAACAGACACATCTCAACATGTAGGAGTGTCCAAACCTTTGACTCGTACTGTATGTAAATGTGACATTTCAGTTTTTTTAGTTAAATAAAAAAATGTGCTAAAAAATGTGAAACAGTTTTTGCTTTGTCATTATGGGGTATTATGTGTAGATTGATGAGGGAAAGGGGTCTGAATACTTTCCCGAATGCACTGTACATTAAAATACAAAAACAGAGTCATTGGAAGCACAAAATATAACRTCACAAATCACCCAGAAAAACAGTTACTCCACAAATAAGGCCCCGAACAATACTTTAAATTTCCCGAACGGCACCCTATGTCATCATGATATGACATCCATCTTATACAGACCCAGGACAGCCACAATCATCATCCATGTTGTCATATGGATAAAGGTCCAAATGAAATGTGAGGTTTACAGTTTAAGGGGTTATGATCACTTTATGCTGATAGTAAAGGAGAGGGCTCATTCTGTTACAACAGTTGCTTCATACGGCGAGAGTGAGGGAGCTCATGAACAAGTCCCTCTACCAAAATGCCTGAGCACAGAAAGACAGGAGCAGTTCCTCACAGAGCACTAGATGCTCTTCAGCTTGGATTTCTGAGCTTTAGATTTATGTTTCGGTGAGGCATGTTTAGAAAGAGAAAGGAATCAACTCTTACGAAGAWTTTATTGAAATATTTGGTCACGTTCCCACTAAAATTCGCCAAGCGAGGCTTTGACGACCTATTTCTCTGCCTTCTGAGCTTGAACTCTAACCGGAGCTTGACCAGCAGATAACATTTCCCATCAGGGGAGTAATTGTGGACGTATATCGCTTACCTCGGGTGGGTATCATATGACTTCACTGGACTGAAAATCCTGCTAAGAATCGGTGTAATTTAGACATTTAACCTAAAACACACCTCCATGAGAAGGAAGACGATCTGTCTTAGTCTTTAAGGAACTTAGTTGAAGCAATGATTTCTTTATACAGAGAGAAGTCCTTCCCCAATTCCAAAGTTTGACTTGAGAATTTCAGATTGGTGTCAATATTTGGCAGTTTGGAATATTGCTTAAAGCCTTTGCCCCGCCTATAGGAAACTCTGTTGGAAACACTGGCTAGAGAGAAGAGGTGTAGGAGGAGTGTTAATGAGTAAGCTTAGGACTTTGCCATGAATGAAGCTGTATAGGGGGAGTCGCCTCCTGATGCCGTATCACGGTCTCCATATACCAGGTCAAAGAACAGAGTGGTCAGGGACTTTGTGTGTCATTGCGTGCGTGTCAAGTGTCCTTTTGCCAGATGTCGTTAAACTTGTTTACGGTGAATCTACTGTGTACACCCACCCAGCCGTAAAGAGCACAACTGGTCAATTGAAAAGCCATTTGTACACACGTTATGTTTAGAACAGCATTTTCCTCCCTCAACATCAAACACTATACAGTACATAAAAACGCCATGGTTTTGTCAAAAGCCAAATGCATCCTAATTGGCACCCTATTCCCTATCTAGTGCACTATAAAGGGAATAGGGTGCCATTTGGAACACGCACATTGTGTCATTACAATGTCATGTTATGTGAGTTCATCTGATTACTGCAATTTCAAAGGAATTGTAACTTAAGATCTGATATGACATATTGATGGTTATCTCAACACATGGCTTGATAATGTGAAGATAAGAATGGCCGAAATGTCAGGGAGATAGTGAAAACAGTTTCAGGATTTAACTGAAAAACAAATGTGGGCACATGGTTAATGAATRTTTGACAATCCTAGAAATATAATGAATTATTCTATGAATGTAATATCTGGGGTCAGGTTAGCATTTTCCCCACTAATGGTTAAGGTTAGGATTGGGAGAGGGGAAGCTGACCCTAGATCTGTACGAGGTGAAACTACCCCGGGACTTTTACTTTCCACTGACAAAAAAACATCTGTAGTTGGATTCATGTCATCCAGGATAAAAATTCTAGGCCTATATTTTCCCAGATACAGAACAAAAGAGTCCATAACCAACCCACAACATAAATACATGATAATGGAATTGCCCTTGAGAAGAGTCCATTTTGTGAACTCAAATTACTTATGATAAGAAGTAACTTGTGTTTTTACAGAGGAATAAACATTTATATCAAATCAAATGTTATTTGTCACATGCACCGAATACGACAGGTGTAGACCTTGCAGTGAAATGCTTACTTACAAGCCCTTAACCAACAATGCAGTTAAGAAAAATAAGTGTTAAGTAAAAAAAGAAAAATAACAAATAGTTAAAGAGCAGCAGTAAAATAACAGTAGCAAGGCTATATACAGGGTTACCGGTACAGAGTCAATGTACCGGTACCTCCTGTATATAGATTAATTGAGGTCATTTAGGTAATATGTACATGTAGGTAGAGTTAAATTGACAATGTATAAATAATAACCAGAGAGTAGCAGCAGCGTGGGAGGGTGGGGCAATGCAAATAGTCTGGGTAGCCATTTGATTAGCTGTTCAGGAGTCTTATGGCTTGGGGGTAGAAGCTGTTAAGAAGCCTTTTGGACCTAGACTTGGCGCTCTRCTACCGCTTGCAGTGCGGTAGCAGAGAGAACAGTCTATGACTAGGGTGGCTGGAGTCTTTGACAATTTTTAGGGCCTTCCTCTGACACCGCCTGGTATAGAGGTCCTGGATGGCAGGAAGCTTGGCCCCAGTGATGTACTGGGCCGTACGCACTACCCTCTGTAGTGCCTTGTGGTCGGAGGCCGAGCAGTTGCCATACCAGGCAGTTATGCAACCAGTCAGGATGCTCTCGATGGTGCAGCTGTAGAACCTTTTGAGGATCTGAGAAACCATGCCAAACCTTTTCAGTCTCCCGAGGGGGAATAGGCTTTGTCATGCCATCTTCACGACTGTCTTGGTGTGTTTGGACCATCTTAGTTTGTTTGTGATGTGGACACCAATGAACTTGAAGCTCTCAACCTGCTCCACTACAGCCCCGTCGATGAGAATGGGGGCGTACTCGGTCCTCCTTTTCTTGTAGTCCACAATCATCTCTTTTGTCTTGATCACATTGAGGGAGAGGTTGTTGTCCTGGCAATACATGGCCAAGTCTCTGACCTCCTCCCTATACAGTAGGCTGTCTCATCGTTGTCGATGATCTGGCCTGCCACTGTTGTGTTGTCGGCAAACTTAATGATGGTGTTGGAGTCGTGCCTCGCCATGCATTCATGGGTGAAAAGGGAGTACAGGAGGGGACTGAACACGCACCCCTGAGGGGCCCCCGTGTTGAGGATCAGCGTGGCAGATGTGTTGTTACCTACCCTTACCACCTGGGGKACAACCCGTCAGAAAGTCAAGGATCGAGTTGCAGAGGGTAGTCCCAGGGTCCCTAGCTTAGTGATGAGCTTTGAGGGCACTATGGTGTTGAATGCTGAGCTGTAGTCAATGAATAGTATTCTCACGTAGGTTTTCCTTTTGTCCTTTTGTCCAGGTGGGAAATGGCAGTGTGGAGTGCGATAGGGATTGCATCATCTCTGGATCTGTTGGGGCGATATGCAAAAGAGATAATGGTGTTGATGTGAGCCATGACCAGCCTTTCAAAGCACTTCATGGCTACTTAGTGTTCTTAGGCACAGGTACTATGGAGGTCTGCTTGAAACATGTTGACAGACATACAGACTCGGTCAGGGACAGGTTGAAAATGTCAGTGAAGACACTTGCCAGTTGGTCAGCGCATGCTCAGAGTACACATCCTGGTAATCCGTCTGGCCCCGCGGCCTTGTGAATGTTAAAGGTCTTACTCACATCGGCTGTGTAGAGCGTGATCACACAGTCATCTGGAACAGCTAATGCTCTCATGCATGCTTCAGTGTTGCTTGCCTGAAGCGAGCATAGAAGTAATTTAGCTCATCTGGTAGGCTCGTGTCACTGGGCAGCTCACGGCAATGCTTCCCTTTTGTAGTCTGTCATTTAGATGGTTTGCGTGGTATTAGACAAGAAATCATTAATAAAAGCACATTTTCCACAGAAGGTCTTTGTTTCTAGTCAAACACAACCCTGTCTGTCTGTAACTTTAATACGGTGTTCTGAGATATGTCACGACCGTCGTATGAATAATTGGACCAAGGCGCAGCGTGAGTAAAGTTCCACATTTTAATGATAGTGAAACTTCCAACCCAACAAAGACATAACGATCGTGAAGTAAGTAGCGCACATAGGCACTCATACAAAACAATATCCCACATCTCAGGTGGGAAAAAGGACACACTAAGTATGATCCCAATTAGAGGTAACGATCATCAGCTGCCTCCAATTGGGAACCATACACACACCAAACATAGAAATATATACCTAGAAACCCCCTAGTCACGCCCTGACCTAAAACACCATAGAGAACCCCGAGGGCTCTCTATGGTCAGGGCGTGACAGCACCCCCCCCCCCCCCCCCCCAAAGGTGCGGACTCCAACGCAAAACCTGAAACTAGATGGGGAGGGTTAGGGTGGGCAACTTGCGTCAGTGGTGGCTCCGGTGCGGGATGTAGCACCCGCTCAGACCGCGGATCCGGCCATGAAGCCGGGCTGAATGCCATGCCCGGACTGGGCACCGGCGCAGAGGAAGGCTCCGGCCATGGAGCGGGACTGGACGCTGTGCCTGGACTGGGCACCGGCGCAGAGGAAGGCTCCGGCCATGGCACCGGCGCAGGAAGCTCCGGGCCGTGGACCATCGCTGGAAGCTCCGGACCGTGAACCGTCGCTGGAAGCTCCGGACCGTGAATCGTCGCTGGAGGTTCTGGGCTGTAGACCGYCGCTGGAGACTCCGGATTGTACACACGCACTGGTGGACGAGTGCGGGGAGCCGGCACAGGACGTACCGGGCTGGGGAGGCGCACTGGAGGCCTGGTGCGTGAAGCCGGCACAGGTTGCACCGGGATGGGAAGGCGCACTGGAGGCCTGGTGCGTGGAGCCGGCACAGGTTGCACCGGACTGATGACACGCTCTTCAGGGCGAGTGCGGGGAGCCGGCACAGGAACGTACCGGGCTGAGGAGGCGCACTGGAGCCTGGTGCGTGGAGCCCGGCACAGGTTGCACCGGACTGATGACACGCTCTTCAGGCGAGTGCGGGGAGCCGGCACAGGACGTACCGGGCTGGGAGGCGCACTGGAGGCCTGGTGCGTGGAGCCGGCACAGTTTCACCGGACTGATGACACGCTCTTCAGGGCGAGTGCGGGGAGCGCGCACAGGACCGTCCCGGGCTGAGGAGCGCCGCACTGGAGGCCTGGTGCGTGGAGCCGGCACAGGTTGCACCGGACTGATGACACGCTCTTCAGGGCGAGTGCGGGGAGCCGGCACAGGACGTACCAGGCTGGAAGGCGCACTGGAGGCCTGGTGCGTGGAGCCGGCACAGGTTCCACCGGACTGAATGACACGCTCTTCAGGGCGAGTGCGGGGAAGCCAGCACAGGACGTACCAGGCTGGAAAGGCGCACTGGAGGCCTGGTGCGTGGAGCCGGCACAGGTTGCACCGGACTGATGACACGCTCTTCAAAACGCCTGCGCTGCAGCATACTCCTAGCCAACATCTCTCTCTGATATCCCTCCTCACGCTGCTCCATCGACTCCCAGACGGTCTCTGTCTCTCTCCTAGGCTCGGCCGACCGCCCCTTGTGCCCCCGCCCCAAAAAACTTGGGGTTGCCCTTGGGCTGTTTGTGGCCGCGGTCCTCCTTTACTCCTCGGCAACTCGGCCAAGGAAGGGTCTCGCATCCACCTAGTATCTCTTCCCATGACCAACTCTCCTTCACCTCCTGGGCACGCTGCTTGGTCCTGTAGTGGTGCGATATTCTGTCACGACCGTCGCATGAATAATTGGACCAAGGCGCAGCGTGAGTAAAGTTCCACATTTTAATGGTAGTGAAACTTCCAAAACAATAAAGACATAACGATCGTGAAATACGTAGCGCACATAGGCACTCATACAAAACAATATCCCRCATCTCAGGTGGGAAAAAGGACACACTAAGTATGATCCCCAATTAGAGGTAACGATCATCAGCTGCCTCCAATTGGGAACCATACACACACCGACATAGAAATATAATACCTAGAAACCCCCCTAGTCACACCCTGACCTAAAACACCATAGAGAACCCAGAGGGCTCTCTATGGTCAGGGAGTGACAAGATAGGCCTATCCACATTTAGCTTAATAGTTTAGGACCCTCAATCGCAACTCTAGACCTCGAAGCCAGTTCTGCTGCTTTTCTTCATTGTTCCTCTCTAATCAGGGACTGACTTAGACCTGGGACACCAGGTATGTGCAATTAATTATCAGGTGGAACTGAAAACCAGCAGGCTCAGGACCTCGTAAGGTAATAGTTGAATACCCCTGGTTTGGGGTATATCTCAGCGAGATATCCCTGTGTTGTCATGTTCCACATGTACAAAGGACTTCACAAATGATCAGTGTTTGTCTTTTCGAGTTATGTTCTATTTGTCAAAGTACTATAGGCTTGTACTTGTGTGTAGTCTTGTAGAAGTCAATTAAAGAAGTTTACTAGTGTTGGCCACTTTCCAAGGTTTTAAATGCTACCAGCAGCCACAGTGCCTGACAGGCATCCAAATTGCAGGGCCAGAGTTGGAGCTGTTGCTGTGTCTCTGTAGCTTAGTGGTCAAGATAGGCCTTGGTTTATCACAAGGCTTTTGTGCCTTCCATTTCACCTTGTCCAGRGGGTGTACTTGTACGTCAAGCTGCCTCACTCACGCTACAGAAACAGGAGATGACCGATGGGCCATTCTGGCTCAGATAAGGCTTACTTAATGTCACATTGTTAAAAATAACGGAATAAAAAATGAAGGAGAGGATGATGAAAGGATCTTTTTCATATCAGGCATGCATCAGAGGTACAGTCCTCTCTACTGTCATCATGGTACAGTCCTCTCTACTGTCATCAGAGGTACAGTCATCTCTACTGTCATCAGAGGTACAGTCATCTCTACTGTCATCATGGTACAGTCCTCTCTACTGTCATCATGGTACAGTCCTCTCTACTGTCATCAGAAGTACAGTCCTCTCTACTGTCATCAGAGGTACAGTCCTCTCTACTGTCATCGTGGTACAGTCCTCACCACTGTCATCATGGTACAGTCCTCTCTACTGTCATCATGGTACAGTCCTTTCTACTGTCATCATGGTACAGTCCTTTCTACTGTCATCATGGTACAGTCCTCTCTACTGTCATCATGCCACAGTCTTCTCTACTGTCATCATGCTACAGTCCTCTCTACTGTCATCAGAGGTACAGTCCTATTTTCTCTCTTCATGGTACAGTCCTCTCTACTCTCATCATGGTACAGTCCTCTCTACTGTCATCATGGTAGAGTCCTCTCTACTGTCATCATGGTAGAATCCTCTCTACTGTCATCATAGTACAGTCCTCTCTACTCTCGTCATGGTACAGTCCTCTCTTTATCTCAGAGGTACAGTCCTCTCTATTCGCATCAGAGGTACAGTCCTCTCTACTGTCATAATGGTACAGTCCTCTCTACTGTCATCATGGTACAGTCCTCTCTACTGACATCATTGTACAGTCCTCGCTACTCTCATCAGAGGTACAGTCCTCTTTACTCTCGTCAGAGGTACAGTCCTCTCTACTCTCGTCAGAGGTACAGTCCTCTCTACTCTCGTCAGAGGTACAGTCCTCTCTACTCTCGTCAGAGGCACAGTCCTCTCTACTGACATCATTGTACAGTCCTCGCTACTCTCGTCAGAGGTACAGTCCTCTCTACTGTCGTCAGAGGTACAGTCCTCTCTACTGTCGGCAGAGGTACAGTCCTCTCTACTGTCGTCAGAGGTACAGTCCTCTCTACTGTCATCAGCTAATTAATCATCATTTTGTGCAAAACCCCCAATGTAGACTGGCTCATTGGGCTGAATATGGACCAACCCATTTGGCATTTGCCAAAATTGCCATATGCTAAATTTGAAGATGAAGTATCACATCATAGTATTGACCTGCTCTGGCTCAGCATTTGTTTTTCCCAGAGAGAGATGTCAATGTTTAGTGGTTGCTCTGCTCCACCCTTGATGCTGTTCTTTGTAAATGCCYTAGATCACGCTGGCTTCATCAACATCATTCACGTCATATGTTTGTTGCAGTGGCTTCAACATCATTCTCCCAGTGGTGGAGAAAGTACCCAATTATCATACTGGAGTTAAAGGACAGTTACCTTTAATAGAAAGTTACTCAAGTAAAAGTGAAAGTCACCCAGTAAAATACTACTTGAGTAAAAGTCCAAAACTATTTGGTTCTAAATATACTTAAGTATCAAAAGTAAAAAATAATTTCAAATTCCTTATATTAAGTAAAACAGACAGCACCATTTTCTTGTTTTCAAAATGTACAGATAACCAGACATCATTTACAAACGAGGCATTTTGTGTTTAGTGAGTCTACCAGATCAGAGGAAATAGGGATGACCATGTGTTCTCTTGATAAGTGAGTACATTTGAACATTTTCTTTTCCTGCTAAGCATTCAAAATGTAACAAGTACTTTTGGTTGTCAGGGAAAATGTATGGAGTAAAAAGTAAAAACAATTCTTTAGGAATGTAGTGAAGTAAAAGTTTTCAAAAATATAAATAGCAAAGTAAAGTACAGATACCCCCCAAAAAACGACTTACTGTAAGTAGTACTTTAAAGTATTTTTACTCAAGTACTTTACACAACTGCATTCACCTCATATGTTTGTTACAAAGTCCAGAGATAACTAAAGGCTGTAATGTTGTCAAGGCCTTTGGATCCTAATGGCCTGAAGATCAATTGTTTCAGGGAAGATATTGTCCTGTAGAAGGATATATAGATCAACATTTTGGAATACCACATTCGTTCTCAGTGCACTTTTTTTCCAGTCACTCACTGAGGCCAGTAAACGTCAGTATTTTGTGTATTTCTGTCTATAGAAAATACATTCATTATTTTTCCTATGAAAACCTCCCAGTCAGAAAAAAATATTACCACTTTTCTATCAGTAAGACATATTTCTCCAGTTAAATCGTGTTTATTCACCAAATGTTAATTGACGAAAGCTGTGAGGGGGGCAGAATCGTGACGTTCCATTGTCTCAGGGTTCACTGGGTCGAGATCTGGAGATACAGTGGTATGAGTTACCAAAGTGACACTTTTTAAAACATTTTTATTTATTTAACCTTTATTTAACTAGGCAAGTCAGTTAAGAACAAATTGTTATTTACAATGACGGCCTACCAAAAGGGACRTCCTGCAGGGACGGGGGCAGGGATTAAAAAACAATAAATAATAATATAAATATAGGACAAAACACACATCACGACGAGAGAGACAACACGACACTACATAAAGAGTGGCCTAAGACAACAACATAGCATGGCAGCAACACATGACAACACAGCATGGTAGCAACACAACATAACAACAACATGGTAGCCACACAACATGGTAGCAACACAACATGACAACAACATGGTAGCCAACAACAAGACATGACAAACAACAATGTTAGCAACACAACATGGCAGCAGCACAAAACTTGGTACAAACATTATTGGGCACAGACAACAGCACAAAGGGCAGGAAGGTAGAGACAACAATACATTATGTGAAGCAGCCACTACTGTCAGTAAGAGTGTCCATGATTGAGCCTATGAATGAAGAGATGGAGATAAAACTGTCCAGTTTGAGTGTTTGTTGCAGCTCGTTCCAGTCGCTAGCTGCAGCGAACTGAAAAGAGGAGTGACCCAGGGATGTGTGTGCTTTGGGACCTTTAACAGATTGTGACTGGCAGAACGGGTGTTGTATGTGGAGGATGAGGGCTGCAGTAGATATCTCAGATAGGGGGGAGTGAGGCCTAAGAGGGTTTATAAATAAGCACAACCAGTGGGACACACTGGTTATACAAATGCAATTCCCATATAAAGTACTGTACATTGTACCCTGTACATTGCCGATGGGTGCAACAGCAAGTCTAGTCATTAGAGTCCCCTTTTCACCAATAGACTCCTTGCTGATTGAAAAAAGAAGAAAAAAACAAAGCAATTACCCTCATGCCAAGCTTCAACTCCACAAAGAAGACACCCACTTCCTCCCTGCTGGATTCAATGGGGGTGTCCCAATGATATCTCTTTCCTCCTGAAGTGTGCAATCGTTTTCTACTCCCCACAAGTTTAAAAGCGTTGGATTGGTGTCGGCATAGGCTAGTGGGAGTTTCCATACATCGTTAATTTCCCTTCAAATCCACGAAGGAAGTGAACAAGTGCACGTGGTTAGGAAAGATAAATTGGGACACAACAAGACTGATGGAGGCCGACAGGCAGTCTAGGTATTATTTCACTCACACGGGCTAATTGTAAGGGCATTTACCTCCATTATGCCTCTAACATGAAACTCCTGGGGATACGTTCCAAATGGCACCTTATTCCCTCGATACAGTAGTGAACTTAGGGGAACCTGGTTAAAAGTAGTGCACGATATAGAGAATATGTGGCCATTTGGGATGCAGCCCTGCTGTACTCGGCTTCCTAGAGGGACGATCTGACAGTTGTAATGGGGTGTGATTAAACGGGGGAGAAAGTGGCCACTGGTGATGTTGATGTAATCCACACACATGTACTGGTGTTAAGGTCCAGCTGGTTCCCTGGGTTCAGGAGCAGAAGTGCAACAGGTGTTGTGTAGTAGACTTGACTCAGGAGCCCTATTGAGAACATACCATGCTCTGCTGCTGTTGCTAACAGACACAGAGCTCATGCTGCTTTTACCTCACATCTGTAGTTTCAATTGAATTAGTTGAAATGTAACATGGTAAACAGGATACACATGGTAGATCAATGGTAGATACACATGGTAGACACACATGGTAGATACACATGGTAGATACACATGGTAGATACACATGGTAGATACACATGGTAGATACACATGGTAGACACACCGTCCATCGAAATGCTTACTTGCAGGTTCCTTCTCGACAATGCAACAACAATAAGACATAATAAAAGATAAGAATACAAACATGAAGTCAAATGGCTCATTAGAATATAATTAACATTTCAGCATAAGTATAATACAGGAAGACACAATGTATAGTCCAATATTTAATAAACATATAGAGAAAGGGAGGGATTGGGGGCGCCAGTGTTTAAATTGGGCAGTATTAGCAATACTAAATAAAAGTATGAGAGCAGCATTTGTGATGTATATGTAACATGAATGTATATACAGTGCATTCGGAAAGTATTCAGACCCCTTTACTTTTCACACATTTTGTTACGTTAAAGCATTCGAAAATGTATTAAATTGTTTTTTCCCCCTCACCAATCTACACACAATACCCCATAATGACAAAGCAAAAACATTATTTTTTTGATTTTTTAGCAAATGTATTAAAAATACAAAACTGAAATACCACATTTACAAAAGTATTCAGACCCTTTACTCAGTACTTTGTTGAAGCACCTTTGGCAGCAATTACAGCCTCGAGTCTTCAAGCTTGTCTGCTTGTCATTCTTCTCTGCGGATCCTCTCAAGCTCTGTCAGGTTAGATGGGGAACATTGCTGCACAGCTATTTTCAGGTCTCTCCAGAGATGTTCGATCGGGTTCCAGTCCGGGCTCTGGCTGGGCCACTCAAGGACATTCAGAGACTTGTCCTGAAGCCACTCCTGCATTAACTTGGCTGTGTGCTTAGGGTCGTTGTCCTGTTGGAAGGTGAACCTTCGCACCAGCCTGAGGTTCTGAGCGCTCTGGAGCAGGTTTTCATCAAGGATCTCTCTGTACTTTGCTCCGTTCATCTTTCCCTCGATCCTGACCAGTCTCCCAGTCATCTCCACAGAATGATGCTGCCACCACCATGCTTCACCGTAGGGATGGTACCAGGTTTCCTCCAGATGTGATGCTTGGCATTCAGGCCAAAGAGTTCAATCTTGGTTTCATCAGACCAGAAAATCTTGTTTTTTTTGGCAAACTTCAAGCGGGCTGCCATGTGCCTTTTACTGAGGAGTGGTTTCTGTATGGCCACTCTACCATAAAGACCTGATTGGTGTAGTGCTGCAGAGATGGTTGTCCTTCTAAGGTTCTCCCATCTCCACAGAGGAACTCTGGAGCTCTGTCAGTGACCATCAGGTTCTTGATCACCTCCCTGACCAAGGCCCTTCTCCCCTGATTGCTCAGTTTGGCCTGGCGGCCAGCTCTAGGAAGAGTCTTGGTGGTTCCAAACTTCTTCCATTTAAGAATGATTGAGGCCACTTGTGTTCTTGGGGACCTTTAATGCCGCAGACCTGTTTTTGGTATCCTTCCCAAGATCTTTGCCTCAACACAATCCTGTCTCGGAGCTCTACGGATAATTCCTTCGACCTTATGGCTTGGTTTTTACTGTGACATGCACTGTCAACTGTGGGACCTTATATAGACAGGTGTGTGCCTTTCCAAATCATGTCCAATCAATTGAATTTACCACAGGTGGACTCCAATCAAGTGGTAGAAACATCTCAAGGATGATAAATGGAAACAAGATGCACCTGAGCTCAATTTCGAGTCTCATAGCAAAGGGTCTGAATACTTATGTAAATAAGGTATTTCTGTATTTTATTTTTAGTACATTTGCTAACATTTCTAAAAACCTGTTTTCAGTTTGTCATTATGGGGTATTGTGTATAGATTGATGATACATTTTTTGATTTAATCAATTTTAAAATAAGGCTGTAACGTAACAAAATGTGTAAAAGGGGAAGGGGTCTGAATAMTTTCTGAATGGACTGTATGTGTGTGCGTATGTCTGTATGCTTCCATCTGCGTGTTTTGAAGTGCAGCCATTTTGAAACACAGCCATTTTGAAACACAGCCATTTTGAAGTGCAGCCATTACGAAGTTTATTATGAGTGTGATGACGATAACACACCAGGGAAAGTGATAGATCTCAAGTTGAAGTTAATAAGACGAAGATGCTTTACAGCAAATAAATATCATTAGATCATCCCATTATTACAGTTCATGTTTTATTAGTCTTCAAGTAGGCCTAAAAAATGGTCCTGAAGGTTTCTCGTAATTCCGTCTTGATTTTATGACATCTTGGTATTTGGTATTTTATTAGGATCCCTATTAGCTGTTGCGAAAGCAGCTTGTCTTCCTGGGGTCCACACAAAACAGGAAACATGACATAATACAGAACATCAATAGACAAGAACAACTCAAGGACAGAACTGCATACATGTTTAAAAAAGGCACACGTAGCCTACACATCAATACATACACACAAACTATCTAGGTCAAATAGGGGAAAGGCGTTGTGCCGTGAGGTGTTGCTATTCATTTGAGAAATATGAGACGGAAAGGAATAATAGCCACAACTAACTATCCTCTCAAGATCTCAACATGGACGTTCATTAGTTAGCTAGAAGTGTCATCTTGACAGCAATCACTGTTATTCCCATTGGAGGGCTGCGTTCCCACCAGATATCATGTGGGTCTTTGTGTTATTGAGACATTCAGGTAGCAGACAAGGGTTGCTGTAGTAGGGACAGCCCTTACATGTAAGGAATAGGACACAATTTTGGATTCACGCTAGATCAAACCAGATTGTAGGTGGAAACATAACGTGGCTGGGGAGGACAAGGTCAAGTGGTGTTATTTTGAAACCACAGTGGCCAAATGATGACCTCCCATTGCACGAGGCATAGCTCACTCATCACCATCCTAGCCTACAGTTTTCTCCTCTTCATATCTAATATGGATGTACATGTAGCAGGAGTTTAGGATGTCATTCTACAGGCAAGGGGTRTTGGTGTTTTTTTTTATGGTTGTTTCAGGGAAAGTCAATTGGTTTATTGATTCAGGGGTTTTTACCTTCAGAAACATTTACATTTACAGTTCAAGTCCACTAGAGGGCAGACTAGGATATTTTATATGGAAGCAAATAATATCACAGCAAAGAAGGAGTTGAAGGTAGTTTTACATTTACATTTTACATTTAAGTCATTTAGCAGACGCTCTTATCCAGAGCGACTTACAAATTGGAAAGTTCATACATATTCTTCCTGGTCCCCCCGTGGGGAATGAACCCACAACCCTGGCGTTGCAAGCGCCATGCTCTACCAACTGAGCCACACGGGACTGTTTTACATGAAGGGTTTACTGTGTTATCTCATTACCTTTTAGAGACCAGCGGTTGTGTATCTAGGCCTGTTACATTCTGGCTTTGCTTGTTCTTTCTGAGACAAAAAATATAGATATGAAACAAGTCAGAAAGGTCAGACACTGGATTTACAGGGGACAAACACCTATCTGCTTGTAGGCAACAAACAGATGTGTGATACGCCTGTTCATATCGTTGCATGCAGACGATACAGAGGCCTGAGTGTAACAGGCGCCACGCTGCTTGCTTAACAGTACCACTTCGTTCCTCATGAGCCCACACTGGCTTTCAATATTGGATCCTCTGTCTCGGGAACAAATGTGACTGCCCTCTTGTCAACACCTTAGTCTGCTGCGCCACCAAAAAGCTTGCAATTTGATAGCACGGGTGGTGGTATTTCAAGCTGAGGAGTTAATTTAACCAATACACAAGCACATGGTCACCTTGACGCTAGGGCACCTTCTAATCTTTTCAATGTACTGTATAATCTCCCTTGTGAGATTTATTGACAGTGATAGATTAGGAAGTAATCCACAGGGAACGAAGTAGGATTCTATCAGCCTGTCTCTATGATGATCCTGTGAACTACAGGCTATCCCATTCAGACAGAGTAAAGGTCTATCCCAGCTAGTACAGAACGTTCCTGTAACGTTGCCTAAAGGTTCTCCTTTGTTTTTCCACAATGTTCTGGGAACCAAAACTGGTTAGCTGGGATCTCTCCATCTCCATACACATTGCACTTGTTCAGAAGCAGACTCTTACTAACAGACTGAAAGTTGTTTTTCTGTTTTGATAAAGTTCTATAATACACATGCAGGATTTTAGATTTTTTTTTTCTTCATGATTTCATTCTTTGATTGCATCATGACATCACTAGGGGGTCAAACTCTGCAACTGCAGGTCAACCAATTATTACACCCTTACTGCATGATGGAGGATTAATCTACTAATCCCCAGGGTCAGTTAAGGCCATTCATCTGAAATAATCATAACAACAATCCTAATATTCATAATGTGTTTGTTGTGTTTAATAAAACGGAGTGGTGGCAGTTCTGGAAACCCGATTTGCCATGGCTAAAGATACTGAGATGTTTATGCTGCTGCTGCTGCTGCTGCTGCTGCTGCTGCTGCTGCTGCTGCTGCTGCTGCTGCTGCTGCCCACTCCGCTGTCTACACCCACTCTTCTGCCTATTTAGCTGCTGCTCAGTGCTCGGTCCCCTGCCGCTTCCCCTTTCTTGATCGGCAATGAACACCTAGGTCTGGTGTAGCCTACAAAACTTAATGTTGTATACAAAGGACATGGTCAACTCGGATATTGCGTTCCATGCCTCAGTAGGCTATTAAGCAGAAGCACGATTTCATGTTATTTTTTTTAGGAGGGGAGTTAGGCTTAACTGGTCATGCGATTTGCTAGCAACAACATTGAGCCATCATCAGTCAATTCTTGTAAAAATGTATGTTCTGCGTCACTACAGACCTGGGTTCGATCCCGGGCTGTATCACAACCTGGCCGTGATCTGCAGTCCCATAGGGCGGCACACAATTGGCCCAGCGTTGTCCGGGTTAGGGGAGGGTTTGGCCGCGGGGGTATTACTTGGCTCATGTCGATCTAGTGACTCMTTSTGGCGGGCCGGGCGCCTGCAGGCTGACCTCGGTCATCAGGTGAACGTGTTTCCTCCGACACATTGATGGAGCTGGCTACCGGGTTCAGCGGGCGGGTATTAAGAAGCGCAGTTTGGCGGGTCATGTTTCGGAGGACGTATGACTCGACCTTGAGACAAGATCAAAATTGGGGAGAAAAAGGGGGTAAAATACAAAAAACATATTTTTTTTAAATAACGGTAAATTCTGAAAATGCTTACATTTACATTTACATTTAAGTCATTTAGCAGACGCTCTTATCCAGAGCGACTTACAAATTGGACCTTACCTGTACCTATGTTTGTCCTGTACAACTACAGTTCTTCTAGGAGGTGTTGAAATTCATACTTTTAATAAAAACTTTTATTGAATACAATGACTGACTTTTTCCCTAATTTGTGTTGCTCAACTGGAGACGTAGTGGCCTTGACACACTGAGTTGAGCAACACAAATTAGGAAAAAGTCAGTGGTTGTATTTACATGTTGTATATAATAGACATGATCAACATCTTCGCACAAACTCACAAATAGTTTTTTGCCCCAATGCAAAACTCAAGTGGGGAGGCAACATATCCAACATAAGCAAGACACAGGGCACGTTCCAGCATATCACTTTCGCAAGGTCACCGCCTTTTAAAACGTGTTGCATTATGGGGATAAAAATTGTCCGACTTAACGGAAATCATGTGATCAAAGTTAAAAGGTTGACTGCAGTCTACTGCAAGTTTCTGCAGTTGCTCTTCAACCTTCAGCCATCGCCTGCATTGTGGGAGGCTCTATCGTCAACCAATCATTAAGGTGTTTTTGTTTGACCCACGCGAACGTGACCAAAGACATGACTGAAACAGGAACCAACATCATGTAGGCGGAGGCTAAAACAGACTTTCCTCCGTCGCRACGTCCTTCTAAGGCCCGTCTGCTAGCTTGCTAGCCCTGGCATGCTAGCTGTCTGAATCGCCGTGTCTCCAGCCAGCCCAACCACTCACTGGACCCCTATGATCACTCGGCTACACATGCCTCTCCCTAATATCAATATGCCTTGTCCATTACTGTCCTGGTTAGTGATTATTGTCTTATTTCACTGTAGAGCCTTTAGCCCTGCTCAATACGCCTTAACCTACCATTTAGTTCCACCTCCCACACATGCAGTGACATCACCTGGTTAAAACGTCTCTAGAGACAGTATCTCTCTCTCATCATTACTCAATGCCTAGGTTTACTTCCAATGTACTCACATCCTGCCATACCTTTGTCTGTACATTATGCCTTGAATCTATTCTATCACRCCCAGAAACCTGCTCCTTTTACTCTCTGTTCCGAACATACTAAACGACCAGATCTGTTAGCCTTTAGCCGTACCCTCATCTTACTCCTCCTCTGTTGCTCTGGTGATGTAGAGGTTAATCCAGGYCCTGCAGTGCCTAGCTCCACTCCTACTTCCCAGGTGCTCTCATTTGTTGACTTCTGTAACCGTAAAAGCCTTGGTTTCATGCATGTTAACATTAGAATCCTCCTCCCTAAGTTTGTTTTATTCACTGCTTTAACACACTCTGCTCTGAATCCTGGTTTAGGAAGGCCACCAAAAACCCTGAAATTTCCATCCCTAACTATAACATTTTCCGACAAGATAGAACTGCCAAAAGGGACGGTGTTGCAATCTACTGCAGAGATAGCCTGTAGAGTTTTGTCTTACTATCCAGGTCTGTGCCCAAACAATTTGAGCCTCTACTTTTAAAAATCGACCTTTCCAGAAACAAGTCTCTCACCATTGTCGCTTGCTATAGACCACCCTCTGCCCCCAGCTGTGCCCTGGACACCATATGTGAATTGATTGCCCCCCATCTATATTCAGAGCTCGTGCTGCTAGGTGACCTAAACTGGGAAATGCTTAACACCCCGGCCATCCTACAATCTAAACTTGATGCCCTCAATCTCACACAAATGATCAATGAACCCACCAGGTACAACGCCAAATCCGTAAACACGGGCACCCTCATAGATATTATCATCCTAACCAACTTGCCCTCCAAATACACCTCTGCTGTTTTCAACTAAGATCTCAGCGATCACTGCCTCATTGCCTGGATCCGTAATGGGTCTGCGGTCAAACGACCACCCCTCATCACTGTCAAACGCTCCCTAAAACACTTCAGCGAGCAGGCCTTTCTAATCTACCTGGCCTGGGTATCCTGGAAGGATATTGACCTCGTCCTGTCAGTAGAGGATGCCTGGTCATTCTTTAAAAGTGCCTTCCTCACCATCTTAAATAAGCATGCCCCTTTCAAAAAATGTAGAACCAGGAACAGATATAGCCCTTGGTTCTCTCCAGACCTGACTGCCCTTGACCAGCACAAAAACATCCTGTGGCGTTCTGCATTAGCATCGAATAGCCCCCGTGATATGCAACCTTTCAGGGAAGTTGGAACCAATATACACAGGCAGTTAGGAAAGCTAAGGMTAAGCAGAAATTTGCATCCTGTAGCACAAACTCCAAAAAGTTCTGGGACACTGTAAAGTCTCCTCCCAGCTGTCCACTGCACTGAGGCTAGGAAACACTGTCACCACCGATAAATCCACTATAATTGAGAATTTCAATAAGCATTTTTCTTCGGCTGGCCATGCTTTCCACCTGGCTACACCTACCCCAATCAACAGCCCTGCACTTCCCACAGAAACTCGCCCAAGCCTCCCCCATTTCTCCCTCACCCAAATCCAGATAGCTGATGTTCTGAAAGAGCTGCAAAATCTGGACCCCAACAAATCAGCCGGGCTAGAAATCTGGACCCTCTCTTTCTAAAATGATCTGCCGAAATTGTTGCAACCCCTATTACTAGCCTGTTCAACCTCTCTTTTGTATCGTCTGAGATTCCCAAAGATTGGAAAGCTGCCGCTGTCATCCCCCTCTTCAAAGGGGGAGACACTCTAGACCCAAACTCCTATAGACCTATATCTATCCTACCCTGCCTTTCTAAGGTCTTTGAGAGCCAAGTTAATAAACAGATCACTGACCATTTCGAATCCCACCGTACCTTCTCTTCTATACAATCTGGTTTCAGAGCTGGTCATGGGTGCACCTAAGCCACGCTCAAGGTCCTAAACGATATCATAACCACCATCGATAAGAGACATTACTGTGCAGATTTATTCATCGACCTGGCCAAGGCTTTCGACTCTGTCAAACCTGGACCGTCTGAAGGAGGAGRACTTCCATAAGGCTGAGGAGTTTGTCCAGCTCATGAGAATCCTCTATACATCCACACTCTGTGTGTCATGTGAAAAGAATGTGACCTGTGGACAGATCAAACCCATCCTCCACAAACTGGAAGAGCACTTCACTGTGAAGCATGAAGATACAACGTTTGTGGCAACCATCAAAGAGAAGGTTGTGGGAGAACCTCTCTGAGCCCTATCAGGATGAGKACATTCAACCCTTCCTGAATGAGGCCACAGCAATGGACCGCAGATTTAAAGGGAGGCCGGTGAGTGACGCCACCTGRGACAGGCTGAGGAAGACAACTGTTGAGGTCAATGTGACAGGAGCAACACCGGGGCTGTCAGAGGAGCCGGAACAGACAGACACAGAGCACCAGCAACAGGAGGAGGAGTCTGAAGGAGAAGGAGAGGAAATGGAGGACACAGTCCCTCCATTGTACAAAACAAGGAGTGCCTTGGAGGAGCTGTTCTCAGAGGAGGACAGAGAGTTGAGGTTGACGATCCAACAGGACACCTCGTCCCTCACCCTCAGCGAGCATGTTGACCTAGAGGTCGAGCTCTACAAAGGCCTGCCTCCCATCCCCATGGCTGAAGAGCCGGTGATTTAGTGGTGGTGGGAGAAGAGAGCTACTCTGCCCCTCCTCAAAAACATTGCAACAAGCTACCTCTGTGCTCAAGCCTCCACACCTTGCAGGAGGGTATTTTCAACTGCAGGGAACACATTAAGCCAGGAGAGGTCCCGACTTCTGCCAGAGAAGGCAAATATGTTGATCTTTCTCCAGAGAACTGCTAAGAACTGCTAGTCCTTTGCAGCCTACCTGCATTCCCCACCCGTGTTGCTCTATAACACTGGCTTATCTTCTGCAGCCTACCTGCATGTCCCACCCGTGTTGCTCTACACGACTGTCTTATCTTCTGCAGCCTACCTGCATGCCCCACCCGTGTTGCTCTATAACACTGTCTTTTCTTTTGCAGGAAAATATTGTTTATTTCATTTGTTTTACATTTCCATCATCACAACATTAGTCTATAATAGTGATTTGTTCAAAACATTGCTGTTTCTTTTGTTGTAAATAATTGTTTATTTTATTTATTTAACATTTCAGAAAATAAAGCAACGTTAATTCTGTTCTTAATTTGTTTTTTGTTTTTCTAGTAAAAAATAACAAAAATAACTGATAAGAATACCGTTAAAGTACAGATTGATAAGCAGTAACAGTAAGAGTAGCAATACTGTTAAAATCTTAACGATACCCATCCCTAGTGATCACACAGTCTTCCGGAACAGCTGGTGCTCTCATGCATGTTTCAGTGCCATTTGCCTCGAAGAGAGCATAGAAGTAGTGTAGCTCGTCTAGTACTGTAGGCTCGTGTCACTGGGCAGCTCTTTGCTTCCCTTTGTAGTCTGTAATGGTTTGCAAGCCCTGCCACATCCGATGAGCATCAGAGCGGTGTAGTACGATTCGATCTTAGTCCTGTATTGATGCTTTGCCTGTTTGATGGTTCATCGGAGGGCATAGCGGGATTTGTTATAAGCTTTCGGGTTAGAGCAAACCAAGCCATGAGGTCGAAGGAATTGTCCGTAGAGCTCCGAGACAAGATTGTGTCGAGGCACAGATCTGGGGAAGGGTACCAACACATTTCTTCAGCATTGAAGATTCCCAAGAACACAGTGGTCTCCATCATTATTAAATGGAAGATGTTTAGAACCACCAAGACACTTCCTAGAGCTGGCCGTCCGGCTAAACTGAGCAATCGGGGGAGAGGGGCCTTGGTCAAGGAGGTGATCAAGAACCCGATGGTCACTCAGGCAGAGCTCTAGAGTTCCTCTGTAGAGATGGGAGAACCTACCAGAAGGATAACCATCTCTGCAGCACTCCACCAATCAGGCCTTTATGGTAGACTGGCCAGATGGAAGCCACTCCTCAGTAAAAGGCACATGACAGTCCGCTTGGAGTTTTCCAAAAGGTACCTAAAGACTCTCAGATCATGAGAAACAAGATTCTCTGGTCTGATGAAACCAAGATTGAACTCTTTGTCCTGAATGCCAAACGTCACGTCCGGAGGAAATCTGGCACCATCCGAATGGTGAAGCATGATGGTAGCAGCATCATGCTGTGGGGATGTTTTTCAGCAGCAGGGACTGGGAGACTAGTCAGGATTGAGGGAAAGATGAATGGAGTAAAGTACAGTGAGATTGTTGATGAAAACCTGCTCCAGAGCACTCAGGACCTCAGACTGGGGTGAAGGTTCACCTTCCAACAGGACAATGACCCTAAACACACAGCCAAGACAACGCAGGAGTGGCTTCGGGACAAATCTCTGAATGTCCTTGAGTGGCCCAGCCAGAGCCCAGACTTGAACCCGATCGAACATGGAGAGACCTGAAAATAGCTGTGCAGCAAYGCTCCCCATCCAACTTGACAGATCTTGAGAGGATCGGCAGAGAAGAATGGGAGAAACTCCACAAATACAGGTGTGCCAAGCTTGTCGCGTCATACCCAAGAAGACTCAATGCTGTAATCAGTGCTAAAGGCGCATCAACAAAGTACTGAGTAAAAGATCTGAATACTTATGTAAATGTGATATTTTTTTATTTTTTTTATTTTTTATAAATTAGCAAAAATGGCTAAAAACCTGTTTTTGCTTTGTGGGTATTGTGTGTAAAATGATGAGGGAAAAACTATTTCATACATTTTAGAATAAGGCTGTAATGTAACAAAATGTGGAAAAAGTCAAGAGATCTGAATACTTACCGAAGGCACAAAAGTAAGTGGACACCCCTTCAAATTAGTGGATTTGGCTATGTCAGTAACACCTGTTGCTGACAGGTGTATAAAAACGAGCACACAGACATTAAATCTCCATAGACAAACATTGGCAGTAGAATCACCTTACTGAAGAGCTGAGTGACTTTCAACAAGGCACCACCATAGGATGCCACCTATCCAACAAGTCAGTTTGACAAATTTCTGTCCTGCTAGAGCTGCCCCAGTCAACTGTAAGTGCTGTTATTGTGAAGTGGAAACTTCTAGGATCAGCAATGGCTCAGCTGCGTAGTGGTATGCCACACAAGCTCACAGAAGGGAACTGCCGAGTTCTGAAGCACGTAGCTCATAARAATTGTCTGTCCTTGGTTGTAACACTCACTACTGAATTCCAGCTAAGGCCCCTTAGTTCCTGTGAAGGGAAATCTTAACGCTACAGCATACAATGACATTCTAGACGATTCTGTGCTTCCAACATTGTGGCAATAGTTTGGGGAAAGCCCTTTCCTGTTTCAGTATGACAATGCCCCTGTGCACAAAGCGAGGTTCATACAGAAATGGTTTGTCGAGATCGGTGTGGAAGAACTTGACTGGCCTGCATAGGGCCCTAACCTCAACCCCATCGCCTGGCCTAATTCCCCAACATCAGTGCACGACCTCACTAATGCTCTTGTGGCTGAATGTAAGCAAGTCCCTGCAGCAATGTTCCAACATCTAGTGGAAAGCCTTCCCAGAATAGTGGAGGCTGTTATAGCAGCAAAGGGGGACCAACTCCATATTAATACCCATGRTTTTGGAATGAGATGTTCGACGAGCAGGTGTCCACATACTTTTGGTCTTGTAGTGTATGATTGACATTTTTGTCAGTGTATGAGGGCATGTTAATTTCGATATTATAAAGAAAAACTTTAATAAACAATGGCAACGCTGCCATGTTGATCTGAGCCTTGCCGTTGGAAAACCACATTAGTGTCCAACTTTCGCACCTTCCACGACTACACTCCTTGACTTTAGTCTACAGTCGGTTGCTTAGGCCTTACCACTCAAACGCGCCCACAGACACGCAGTCTAATTAGSGATGTAGTCTTATTATTTTCATCATCACCACAAACATTGGCTAAGCAGGAGGCATACTGGCAGCCAGTGTTGTCATGTTATTTTTCAGCAACTCTGACTAGTGGCTAMGATATGGCAGCAACTACAAAGATTACAAAGAGACCTACATCATCACACAAAACGAAGATTGTTTTTGCTCCAATGCAATGTGTAGAGACCGCGGCCTGCTTGTTTAACGGCAATATCCGTTACAGCAGGCGGAGAAGGTTGTAGCCTTCAAAATGCGTGAATGTTCGTTCATATCGCTGCAGGGTTTTTATTTCAGCTGTTCAGAAATATGATTCAGAGACATAATCTAGTGGTTCAGAAGAGGGTGAGTAAAGCGAGAAATGTGAAGCGAGGTGTGGAGTGTGAGCGGCAGCTACATAGAAAAATAATTGTGCTTAAAATAACACATGCGCATAACTTGATCACTTGATCTATAGTTTGAGAAATATATTTCTAGAGAGCGGGACGGGGGCGAAAACGCCGTATTCCCAGCAATGACCTTAATAAAATGATAACTCCATGACAGTGCAGCACTGCTAACCATTTTTTTGGGTCAAATGTTTATTTGATCATTTTATAAACACATATCACAGACAAGGTGCAGACATAAAATCATTGAGGATGACACAGAAAGATGGTGGTCAGACGTTGTTGTTAGGTGTCCTCACCTTTTAGTTTATATAAACTTTCTCAATAAGACATGTCAACTATTGCCAGATTTYGTGCTTGCTCCTCCAGGTTGTGTAGTCTAGAACCTGTGCATTGGGTTTCTTGGCTGTATCTCATYAGAGCAGATGTCCTGTTTCCAGCAGGGTTAGGCCTGGCCAGAAGAAATGGACTCTGGGAGGTTTTACATTTTACATTATAATTGAAATAATTTAGCAGACACTCTTATCCAGAGCGACTGGATAAGAGTGGGGTGAATTAGGGTGAAGTGCCTTGCTCAAGGGCACATCGGCAGATTTTTCACCTAGTCGGCTCATTGATTTGAACCAGCAATCTTTCGGTTACTGGCCGAACGCGCTTAACCACTACCTGCCTTACCTGTGTAGAATTAGCATTATTTGGCTAATAGTGGGGGCTTCGAGGGAAAAAATGGTCCGGTTGTGGGGGCCTTAAGGTAAAAAGGAAATTAGAAATGCCTGGGCCTATTTTTCTATATCTACCATACTGTTGTGACACCCCCCCCCCACCATCTATCTGACGACTCAAACTGAATTCTTCCCCTGCTCTATCGTTCACTACAAGCTTCAACTTGAGACTGCCATCATTGAAGTTGTTTGTGGTGATGTCAAAATGAGTGGTGTTGTACAAAACAAAGTCATCAGCGATTGGATCATCTCCAACCAATCAGAGTATCAAAGCCAATGCCGAATTTTCTAAACTGCGATTTACCCACGTGTGTCCTGGCTCTGGCCCAACTCATCAGTTTCTGGGACCAATCAGATGGTCTAGAATGGATTTCCATTCTAGAAATCATTAGGGAGGTACTCATATCCAGATTCATTGTCATTGCGGAGAAGAAACTAACGTCTGTGGTGTAGCGTTTGGCCGTAGCAAGGAGTTTGGGTAGCCAGGCAACCATCTATCACCCCCTAGAACCAGAGAAACCATACTGCTGTGAACTCTCACTCTGCCAAACCCAGAGCACYGTCTACCACCCCCTAGAGACAGAGAAACCATACTGCTGTGAACTYTCACTCTGCCAAACCCAGAGCACCGTCTATCACCCCCTAGAGACAGAGAAACCATACTACTGTGAACTCTCACTCTGCCAAACCCAGAGCACCGTCTACCACCCCCTAGAGACAGAGAAACCATACTGCTGGGTGAAGACAGATGAGAAAAAGCCATAACACTGATGACTGGGTGGTTTGGGTATATGGGTATGGAACTTTAATGACAAACAACAATGTTATCTTTTCTCCTCAGAGCTTATAACAATTGCACAGATCATCAAGCTAGTTTGTTTGGTGCTGGTTCCTGAATTTGACGTCTTAATTTGCAGGGAGATATGATGTGTATGCAAGGCGTTAGAGATCATTGCAATCCAAATGGCACCCGTTTCCCCTATTTAGTGCACTACTTTTGATCATGGCCCATAAGGCTCTGGTAAAAAAAAGTAGTGCACTACGTAGGGAATAGGGTGCCATTTGGAACACATGCTTGCTCTTTAGCATTTTTCTCGGGGGAGTTCTAAATTGAATACAAGGATGCCACATTAGTAGCCAGGGGCACCACAGGATCCTATAAAGATGTGATAATGAACAAAGACATTGGTTTACAAAATAAGGAATTGTGTCTGATTTGATGTGTGCTGTAGGAATGTGACTGGAGAAGTAGAGGCCATAGAGGCTTTTTCTATGAGGATGGTATATTCAGTGTGGTTGTGAACAATAGTTCGACGAAAGTATCTTGTGAATAGTCAATCCAATACAAGAATAATAGGTATTCCAAAAAAATGGAATTTAAGTATGGTGTAATTATCAATACATAATTAATTTTTTTTTTTAAATGTAACCTTTATTTAACTAGGCAAGTGATTTAAAAACAAATTCTTATTTACAATGACGGCCTTCTCCGGCCAAACCCGGACGACGCTGGGCCAATTTTGCGCCGCCCAGCGGTACATCCAATCACARCCGGTATGTAATAGTCAGAAATAATAATTACTGCCCTTTTAAGAGGATACATCCATACGGTAGGCATCTACATTCTAACCCTAACCCTTTTAAAAGGATACATCCATACGGGAGGCATCTACATTGTAACCCTAACCCTTTTAAGAGGAAAAAATTATCCTCAGCAATCTAAACACTACCCATAATGACAAAGCGAAAACAGTTTTTTAGAAATTTTAGCAAATGTATAAAATAATAAAAATAGAAATACCTTATTCACGTAAGTATTCAGACCCTTTGCTACAGTATGAGACTGAAAATTGAGCTCAGGTGCATCCTGTTTCCATTGATCATCCTTGAGATGTTTCTACAACTTGATTGGAGTCCACCTGTGGTAAATTCCATTGATTGGACATGATTTGGAAAGGCACACACCTATCTATATAAGGTCCCACAGTTGACAGTGCATGTCAGAGCAAAAACCAGGCCATGAGGTCAAAGGAATTGTCTGTAGAGCTCCGAGACAGGATTATGTCAAGGCACAGACCTGTGGAAGGGTACCAAAACATTTCTGCAGCGTTGAAGGTCCCCAAGAACACAGTGGCCTTCTTCATTCTTAAATGGAAGAAGTTTGGAACCACCAAGACTCTTCCTAGAGCTGGCCGCCCAGCCAAACTCATCAATCGGGGGAGAAGGGCCTCGGTCAGGGAGGTGACCAAGAACACGATGGGTTCTTCTGTGGAGATGGGAGAACCTTCCAGAAGGACAAACATCTCTGYATCACGCCACCAATCATGCCTTTATGATAGTGGCTAGACGGAAGCCACTCCTCAGTAAAAGGCACATGATAGCCCTCTTGGAGTTTTCCMAAAGGCACCTAAAGACTCTCAGATCATGAGAAACAAGATTCTCTGGTCTGATGAAACTAAGATTGAACTTTTTGGCCTGAATGCCAAGCGTCACGTCTGGAGGAAACCTGGCACCATCCCTGTTGGTGGCAGCATCATGCTGTGGGGATGGTTTTCAGCAGCAGGGACTGGGAGACTAGTCAGGATCGAGGCAAAGATGAACGGAGCAAAGTTTCAGAGAGATCCTTAATGAAAACCTGCTCCAGAGCACTCAGGACCTCAGACTGGGGCAAAGTTTCACCTTCCAACAGGACACCGACCCTAAGCAAACAGCCAAGACAACACAGGAGTGGCTTCGGGACAAGTCTCTGACTGTCCTTGAGTGGACCAGCCAGAGCCCAGACTGGAACCTGATCGAACATCTCTGGAGAAACCTGAAAATAGCTGTGCAGCAACGTTCCCCATCCAAACTGACAGAGCTTGAGTTGATCTGCAGAGAAAAATGGGAGAAACTCCCCAAATACAAGAAGACTCGTGGCTGTAATCACTGCCAAAGGTACTTCAACAAAGTACTGAGTAAAGGATCTGAATACTTATGTTCAGTGGCAAGAAAAAGTATGTGAACCCTTTGGAATTACCTGGATTTCTACATAAATTGTGCATCAAATTTGATCTGATCTTCATCTAAGTCACAACAATAGACAAACAYAGTGTGCTTAAACTAATAGATTATARTATTTTTCTATGTTGAATACATCATTTAAACATTCACAGTGTAGGTTGGAAAAAGTAGGTGAACCSCTAGGCTAATGACTTATCCAAAAGCTAATTGGAGTCAGGAGTCAGCTAACCTGGAGTCCAATCAATGAGACGAGATTGGAGATGTTAGTTAGAGCTGCCTTCCCTATAAACACTCACAAAATTGGAGTTTGCTATTCACAAGAATCATTGCCTTATGTGAACCATGCCTCGAACAAAAGAGATCTCAGAAGACCTAAGATTGAGAATTGTTGACTTGCATAAAGCTGGAAAGGGTTACAAAAGTATCTCTAAAAGCCATGGTGTTCATCAGTCCACTGTAAGACAAATTGTCTRTAAATGAAGAAAGTTCAGCACTGTTGCTACTCTCCCTAGTGGCCGTCCTGCAAAGATGACTGCAAGAGCACAGCGCAGAATGCTCAATGAGGTTAAGAAGAATCCTAGAGTGTCAGCTAAAGATTTACAGAAATCTCTGGAACATGCTAACATCTCTGTTGACGAGTCTACGATACGTAAAATACTAAACAAGAATGGTGTTCATGGGAGGACACCACAGAAGAAGCCACTGCTGTCCAAAAAAAACATTATGCACATCTGAAGTTTGCAAAAGTGCACCTGGATGTTATTCGGTGGTTTGCAAAATATTCGGTGGTTTGATGAAACTACAGTTGAGTTGTTTGGAAGGAACACCCAACACTGTGTGGAGAAAAAAAGGCACAGCACACCAACATCAAAACCTCATCCCAACTGTAAAGTATGGTGGAGGGGGCACCATGGTTTGGGGCTGCTTTGCTGCCTCAGGGCCTGGACAGCTTGCTATCATCGGCGGAAAAATGAATTCCCATGTTTATCAAGACATTTTGCAGGAGAATGTTAGGCTATCTGTCCGCCAATTGAAGCTCAACAGAAGTTGGGTGATGAAACAGGACAATGACCCAAAACACAGAAGTAAATCAATAACAAAATGTTTTCAACAGAAGAAAATACACCTTATGGAGTGGCCCTGTCAGAGTCCTGACCTCAACCCAATTGAGATGCTGTGGCATGACCTCAAGAGAGCAGGTCACACCAGACATCTCAAGAATATTGCTGAACTGAAACAGTTTTGTAAAAAGGAATGGTTCAAAATTCCTCCTGACCGTTGTGCAGGTCTGATCCGCAACGACAGAAAATGTTTGGTTGAGGTTATTGCTGCCAAAGTAGGGTCAACCAGTTATTAAATCCAAGGGTTCACATACTTTTCCCTCCCTGCACTGTTAATGTTCATACGGTGTGTTCAATAAAGACATGAAAACGTACAATTGTGTGTGTGTTATTAGTTTAAGCAGACTGTGTTTGTCTATTGTTGTGACCTAGATGAAGATCAGATCAAATTTTATGACCAATTTATGCAGAAATCCAGGTATTTCCAAACGGTTCACATACTTTTTCTTGCCACTGTCAATGTGATATTTCCATTTAAAAAATATATATAAATCAGCAAACATTTCTAAAAAATCAATTTTAGAATAAGGCTGTAACCTAACAAAATGTGAAAAAGGTCAAAAGGTCTGAATACTTGCATTTTTGCCCTCAGAACAGCCTCAATTCACCTGGGCATGGACTCTAAAAGGTGTTGAAAACAATCCACAGGGATGCTGGCCCATGTTGACTCCAATGCTTCCCACAGTTGTGTCAAGTTGGCTGGATGTCCTCTCGGTGGTGGACCATTCTTGATACACACCGGAAACTGTTGAGCGTTAAAAAAACAGCAGCGTTGCAGTTCTTGAAAAAAAACAGTGCGCCTGCCTGACACCTACTACCGTACCCTGTTCAAAGGCACTTAAATATTGTGTCTTGTCCATTCACCCTCTGAATGGCACAGATACACAAGCCATGTCTCAGTTGTCTCAAGGTTTAAAAATCCTTCTTTAATCTGTCTCCTCCCCTTTATCTACACGGATTGAAGTGGATTTACAAGTGACATCAATAAGGGATCATAGCTTTCACCTGGATTCACCTGGTCAGTCTATGTCATGGAAAGAGCAGGTGTTCTTCATATTTTTATTGTAGACTAACCCGAGACTGAAGGTGTTCTTAATGTTTTGTCTACTCAGTGTTGACCAACTTTAGACTGTAGGTGTTCTTAATGTTTTGTTTACTCAGTGTTGACCAACTTTAGACTGTAGGTGTTCTTAATGTTTTGTCTACTCAGTGTAGACTAACCCTAGACTGTATCTCATTCTATTTTACTTTCTTTCATTTTTTCATTTTTTCTATTCGACTTTCTTATCTTGGTTTCATTAGAAAATAAGAGATCAACTTGACTCTCCTATAACCCTATAGAGGAAAAATAGTTGAATGTTTCTGTGCTCGGGTAATGAATTCAACAATTTCCTCTCGACTTCTCCTTGTGATTCCTCATTTCCTTCCCAGGCAAGGAAGGTTACATTTGTGGTGACCTGCAGGGAAAGATAATAGAGGTTGAAGAGGAGTGTTAATAAGACTGACCACAGAACAGTCATTGACATTCTCAGTGTAGATTTAACAGACTAATCCCACAACGTGGATTTTACACCGAGCAAGGTGTATCTGTGCCATGTTAGAATAATATAATGTGTTTGACATAGATTTACGTCCTAAATGGCACCCTATTACCAATATTGTGCACTACTGTGACCAGAGCTCTATTGGCCTTCGTCAAAAGTAGTGTAGCTAATATATAGGGAATACGGTGCCATTTGGGAYTCAMKTCATGGAATAATTAAAACGGTTTGATACGGGACATTTGGGACTCACATCATGGAATAATTCAAACGGTTTGATACGGGACATTTGGTGGAGGAATAGAAAGGAAGCCTCTGAACTTTATGATGAGTAGGATTATCACAACAGAGTAGACATCTTCTATCCTATGAAGAGCTTTGATTGGATTTATTATGTTATTAAAATGATCGGAGGTAGTTATTAATCCTATCCATTATGGGGTTCCGATGTGTGTGTGTGTGTGTGTGTGAGAGAGCGCTATACTAGACAACATGCAGCGCTACAGCAAATATTAACCTCCTAATTCTACATTTCACATGTTCCTTCGTTTCGATTAGAGCTGTTTCAATTGCTACACGGCTTTGCAAGATGGCCTCTGTTTTCAATAAAATAATAATACATTTCCCGGCGAAATAAGACATGAGTTCTTCATGGGATTCTTCTATGGGGGGTGGGGGGGGAATTGGCAAATTTACTTAAGCCATGTGGCTGATCTCCCCAGAAAACGTATCTATCAGTGAGCATTAACACACAGCGAGAGAACCCAAGTAATTTCCCTCAAGACAATTGAGTTTACCAATCAGTCCTCTTACATGGTCAAATTAGTTATACCCGAGTCAGCGAGTCATTGTTTTGAAATTAGAGTCAGCACTACATACCTATGGCAGGMTACAATACCTTTATTAAAACCGACTTCTCTTTAAAAGTTCATATGAAATATTGAATTCAATTAATKAATTCATGGTTTATTTGTTTTCTATTACGCGCGCGTCAGTGTGTTTCTATATTAGTCTGAGTGGCTGTAGTGAGCTGCCAAGTCTCCAGCTGGGTGGATTAGACTCCTGTTATCCTCTTAGCTCTAAATGTCCCCACGTTTCGTCTCTCCTCTGCCATTTCGCAAACTTCTAAATCACAAGACGAATGACAAGAAGAAGAGTGTCGCGCGTAAAATTAGTACSAACTCGGAATTCCAGATTGTGTTTTTTTTTACGTTTACGCAGGACACTTGTCTCCATTTGCCGTCGACAATGTCACAGTAACTCGTGGTGCGTTCAACTGATCTTAATAGCTTACAATCTTATCCGTGTCAAACCTCAGTTGCCTTCCAAACATAATTACCTTTTCATTTGCGTTCTTTGGGAGCAGGTTGTGAGGAACTTTGAATGACTAGTTGTCTTTGTCATCAGAAACTTTGATCAGTTGCGTCTCTCGTCAGTTCTTATAATTAAACGCAAGGAGTTTTTTGTTGTTGCATGTAGCCTAAAATGACCATTTGACCTTTTTAACTTTAGAAAAAGATATGGAGTTTACCAGTAAACAGAGGAGCGTTTTTTATATATTGTTTTTTTCAATATGCATGATCAACGTTTCTTTTTCTGCGAAAAGGACCAACGTTCGAAGATCGGGTAAGTTGACTATTGATCATATTCTCGATTGATATGTAGGCCTTGGTCAAGAGATGTTTCTTCTGATTTTAATAAACATCAAAGAGAAATTCATACATATTATAATTTTGTGAATATTCATTTGGCCTACATCATTTACTGCAGAATCAAAAGGAACTATGACCAATTTTCTGATTGTCATTTCCACATAGTACATGAATTGTTACATGTTTTGKAATACAGTAGGACAATTAGCCATATTACTATATGGTAATAAACTCATAATAACGCTAATCTGAAACAAGTCTGTGTCATCATACTAGGTGATAGACACATTATCATACTAGGTGACAGACACATTATCATGCTAGGTGACAGACACATTCTCATACTAGCTGCCAAGTGCCAGGCACATGTCAGTGTTGTTTCTGTCAGTGAGGAAGGGGATTTGCAGAAGTACACAATTTATACTGAGTAGTAGTGGAGGAGAGAATAGGAGAGAGCTTGTCTAGAGGAACATGGTATATATGGTGTACATAATGTTGTATGCCTTGATTTACCACATGAGGACCTTTGGATACCCAAAGACTCCTGTGCTGAGCACACATGCTGCATTTGTTATTAAATGGGCACACAGAGGCGTTACACCTCCCTTCCTCCATTTTACACATCCCTTAACAGCTACAGTTTGTCTAACCACTGTATTACATGCGTCATAAAAAATGCACAGCCCTTGAAATGTAAAACATAAAAATGTGCCCTCTTGTACTTATTAACAAAGTGATACGATTGCAGAGTGACGTCTATTACTCTGGTAAAAAAATGTGTCTACAAGAGTCTGGTAGCCGAAACCTACTGCCCTAGACCTACTGTATAATGTATTGTAAACTTACTGCACCAGACCTACTGTATAATGTATTGTAAACTTACTGCACCAGACCTACGAATAATGTGATGTAAACTTACTGCACCAGACCTACTGTATAATGTGATGCAAACTTACTGCACCAGACCTACAGTATAATGTGATGTAAACTTACTGCACCAGACTGACTAAAATGAGTTCCAAGTTAAAATGTCTCTCTTACTGTAATAGTAGCAGTCAAAGAACGACATCCTTGGATGTGCCTTACTCTGTTGTTAAATCAATCAATCAATCAATCAATCAATCAATCAATCAATCAATCAATCAAATGTATTTATAAGGCCCTTTTTACATAAGCAGTTGTCACAAAGTGCTTATACAGAAACCCAGCCTACTTTTATAACACCTCACAGGTGTTATTTAAGTCAGTTAGTCATTTGACATTTATCTCAATTAGTAACCGTTAACTTGTGGCCTGCTCGCTGGCCATCAGTGATCATTATCACTATAGAGGAACATTCAGAATGTTTTCAGTGTGTTCATTTTACTGCAGCTTGGTGACCTGATGTTGGTCAGCAGGAGTATATCGGAGCATACCCTCATCAWCAACAACAAATATGTCTTTCAGGGATATTAAGTGCTACAATGTTTGGGTTCTAGTCTACTGTGACTTTCTCTATTTCCTGTGATAGTGTGTTGCTCTGTCCGCCTGACCTCTAAGCCTTTTGGATTGACACTATTATATATCTCCCTGTAGTGTAGACTGAACTCAGAGCAGTTGTTTCTGACACACAGCTTGTATCCTGATCTCTTTCGGGCGGCGACGGCGGTATGTCTTTGTATTCTGCGGTGTGTTTCCAGTCATYCTGATCACATTCTACGAGGAGGTTGACAGGGACGTGTCCACRTGAATCACATCCCCTCTAAAACACAAGACTGGGGCAGCGTCCCAAATCGCATCCTTTTCCCTACATAGTGCTACATAGGGAATAGTGTGGCATTTGAGACACAGTCGACACTCTTAGAAGAAAAAGGTGCTATCTAGAACCTAAAATTATTATTTTGGATTTCCCCATAGGAGAACCCCTCGAAGAATCCTTTTTGGCTCCGGGTAGAACCATTTTGCACAAAGGGTTCTACATGAACCCAAAATGATTCTACCTGGAGCCAAAAATGTTCTAACTGGAAAAAAGGGTTCTCCTATGGGGACAGCTGAAGAACCCTGTTGGAACCSTTTTTTCTAAGAGTGTAGGAGTACTGCGGCATCTGAAGAACGACTGACTCCTCCTAATTTAGCCTTAAAGCAGGGATCATCAACTAGATTCAGCTGCCGTTTTTGCACGATTTTTATTTGAGCGGCTGGTCAGTGGACCGGAACATAATTACAAATAGTTTGTAGACTTCAAATTGACCGCAAGAAGCCCAAACAGATATAATATTTGACTGAAACATAATAATTTCAAACATTGCTTACATTTGCATGGTCACATATATCTCTCTATAATGCGTAGGAATACTTTGGAACAGATTGCCAAATTAAAACTCACTTGGAGCTGATTGTATTTAGTGTTTTTATGGTCTTTATATGCAACAACAACAACAAACAACCATGCCTAAAAGCCAGTTGGGACCCTGCCTAAAAGCCAGTTGAGGAACACATGCCTTAAAGGCCGTTGGGGAACCATGCCTTAAAAAAGCCAGTTTGCGGGAAACCATGCCTTAAAGGCCAGTTGGGAACCCTGCCTTAAAAGGCCAGTTTGTGAGAACCCTGCCTTAAAAAGCCAGAAATTGAGGAAACCCCTGCCTTAAAGCCAGTTGGAACCCTGCCTTAAAGGCCAGTGGGAACCCTGCTAAAGGCCAGTTGGGGAACCCCTGCTTTTGAAAGCCAGTTGGAACCTGCCTTAAAGGCCAGTGGAACCCTGCCTGAAAGGCCCAGTTGGGGAACCCTGCCTTAAGGCCAGTTGGGAACCCTGCTTTAAAGGCCATTGGGTAACCCTGCCTTAAAGGCCCAGTGGGAACCATTGCTTAAAGGCCAGTTTGGGGCACCCTGCTTAAAGGCCAGTTGGGCGACCCTGCCTTATAGCAGTTTGGGGAACCCTGCCTAAAGGCCAGTTGGGGGAAACCATGCCTTTAAAGCCGTTGGGAACCCTGCCTTAAAGGCAGTTTGGGGAGCAAAAGCAGGGAAACCTGCCTTAAAGGGCCAGTTGGGGAACCTGCTTGAAAGAGCAGTTGGGAACCATGCCTTAAAGGCCAGTTGGGGAACCCTCGCTTAAAGGCCAGTTGGGAACCCTGCCTTAAAGGCCAGTTGGGGAACCCTGCCGTTAAAGGCCAGTTGGGTAAACCTGCCTTAAAGGCCGTGGGGACCCTGCCTTAAAGGCCAGTTGATTGGGAACCCTCTTTAAAAAGGCATATGGGGAACTGCTTAAAGGCCAAGTTGGGTAACCTCCGCTTTAAAGGCCAGTGGGGAACATGGCCTAAAGGCAGTTGGGAGACCTGCTTTTAAAGGCCAGTGGGAACCCTGCCTTAAAGCCAGTGGGGAACCGCCTTAAAGCCAGTTGGGAACCCGCCCTAAAGGCCAGTTGGGAAACCTGCCTTAAAGGCCAGTTGGGGAACCCTGCCTTAAAGCCAGTGGGAACCCTCCCTGCCTTAAAGGCCAGTTGGGAACCCTGCCTTAGAAGCACAGTTGGGAACCCGCTTAAAGGCCAGTTGGGGAACCCTGCCTAAAGGCCAGTTGGGAACCCTGCCTTAAAGCGCAGTTGGGGAACCCTGCCTTAAAGGCCATTGGGGGAACCCGCCTAAGGCCTGGGACCGCTAAGGCCAGTTGGAACCCTTCTTTAAAAAGGCTAGTTGGGGAACCCTGCCCTAAAAGGCCAGTTGGGTTAACCCTGCTTAAAGCCAGTTGGGTAACCCTGCCTTAAAGGCCAGTTGGGGAACCCCTCTTAAAAAGGCTAGTTGGGAACCCTGCCTTAAAGTCTTGGCAAAGTTGCCTTTTTGTCTTCTTCAGAAAAAACATAGTAGCTTGAGGAAAGGGGGAAAAAATGATGATGACAAACTCTTGTGTGACAACAAGGGCTTTTTTATCCTAGACGCTGCACAGTCTTGGTGTAACGTACCGGAAATGCTTTGTAAAATCCTAAAAACTATCCTAAACCACTACATCTTACTGCAGACCCCCACATTATCACATCATGTACTGTCTGCTTGGAGATCCATGAGCATTCTATTCTATTCTATAATTTCAATTCTATTAAATTTGATTCTAAGAATCAGTTCTACCATGACCTACTCGAGTGCACCTGGGGACAGGAACAAGTCAACTTCACATGCGGCATTTTCTGCTCAGAGAGCAGTGCAGCTCCCTACATGTCCTTTCCATTTGGCCATGGAGGTCTGCTCCCTATCAGACATTTACCCCAGTGGAAATATGTCCTTGCTTGCCCTCTTCTCCTCTCCCCTCCCTTCCTCTCCTCTCCCTCCCTCCTCTCACCTCCCCTCTTCTCCTCTCCCCTCCCCTCCCCTCTTCTCCTCTCCCCTCCCCTCCTCTCCTCTCACTGCTCTGGAAAGGTCTGTTCTAAGTGCAGTGCTGACATTAGGTTCCAGCAAGTGAGTCATAGTGGAAGTTTTGGTACATGTATCTACTATGTAGTGTTTTATTCTGGCTGCCTGGGTCTGTYTGTATCCCAAATGGCACCCTATTCCCTACATAGTGCACTACCCATGGGCAATGGTCAAAAGTAGTGCACTATATAGGGAATAGGATGCCATTTCAGCGCTCGGAGATCCATTCAGACAGAAAGGGTACCAAGTTATGTGTCCTCTTCAGGAGCCACACTGATGACGCAAGTGTTAACTCTCCACACTTTCACATCAGGGAAAATAATTAGGCAAAGACCAATGAGACCATCAGCATCACAAGGAATTTACCATGAAGAATGGGTCTGATTGTGATTATTAGCCATGGCAGAGCGAATGCATCTTTTGTGTCATCATTCAATAAGCCTTATTAAAGGTGCTGTCTGAAATATAAATTAAATCACCTCGGAAGTCTGGGGTGTGGAATGACACCATTATTTTGGTCACTTCCACACCCCAGACTTGCATCAGAGCTTTATTCTATGGGTGCTTACTCAGAAGGGCATTATATGAAGAGATTCATTAGGTCTTCTGAAAATTCTGGTAGTCTGCAGATGCATTGTCATGTCAAATATTAGCAGTGTATCTGTTGCGGCAGTCAAACACATCATTTTTAYAACAGCATGTGTGCGTTTTGACTCTTGAACTCATTCACAGAGGGACAGTATTTGTACTGTATTTATGATTACATATTGGTTGTAGATCACTCTTACTTGTTGCTTCTTGGATTGTGATTGACCTGTAACCTCTAATGAGTCCCACTGCCTTTTCACTTTGACCCATTGTGATGACATCATTTCCTGGCCCATACAGAGCGCCTCAGCCCTCCATTGGACATCCAGTTGGAGATGGTGAACTGCACAGCCGTCAGTGTGCGCTGGAAGATGCCCCGGCGTCATGTTAGCACCATCACAGGCTACAAGGTAACAATTGGCTTACATACACCAACACAGTGGTCACGTTTCAGGCCGACCACTTTGCAGTCGTCTGTCACATCTCACAGTGCCTGGTTTAACATATCAGCCGAGCACATCATATGATATTGCAATCTGATACCCGCATCAGCTCGACAGCAATGTAGTGGGTCTGGAACGTGACCATACACAGTACATGGAACGCGGTGTGCAGTTCACTACCCATAACAGATGGATGTTTTCAAGCAGACTTATTTGTTTAATGTTACATGACATGAGGTCAAGCATAACTGTCTCTATCTGCAACTGTGTGAATGGTAGCATCCCAAATGGCATCCTATTCCCTATATAGTGCACTACTTTGGACCAGAGCCCTATTCCCTTTATAGTGCACTACTTTGGACCAGAGCCCTATCCCCTTTATAGTGCACTACTTTGGACCAGAGCCCTATTCCCTTTATAGTGCACTACTTTGGACCAGAGCTCTATTCCCTTTATAGTGCACTACTTTGGACCAGAACTCTATTCCCTTTATAGTGCACTACTATATAGCCCTCTGGGCCCTGGTCAAAAGTAGGGCTGGGAATTGCCCGGGACCTCACGATACTTAGGTACCGATACGATATGTATTGCGATTCTCATGATTCTATACGATGTTCCAAACATATTGCTCACTATATGTCCCGGGAAAAGGCAGTTAACCAACTGTTCCCCGGGCGCCGAAAACGTGGATGTCGATTTAAGGCAGCCCCCCACACCTCTCTGATTCAGAGGGGTTGGGTTAAATGTGGAAGACACATTTCAGTTGAATGCATTCAGTTGTACAACTGACTAGGTATCCCCCTTTCCATAATAAGCACGGTGGTGGATGTTTGCTGCAGAGAGAACATGAGAACATGAGTTTTGATTAGTCACGGAGAAGTCATGGAAATAAAAGACATATTGAACCACTATTGAAGATGGAAAACATGCTACAGGATCAAAAATATAGTTTAGTTGTAGGTACAGCCTACTAGCACTTGCTAACGCTACCTNAGTTTAGTTGTAGGTACAGCCTACTAGCACTTGCTAACGCTACCTAGCAAAAAATATATATTTACAGTGCCTTTGGGAAAGTCATCAGACCCCTTAACTTTTTATTATTCTAAAATTGATTAAATAAATAAAAATTCCTCAGCAATCTACACACAATACCCCATAATGACAAAGCAAAAACAAGTTTTGAGAAATTTTATATATTTTTTAAAAATTGACCAAAAAATATATAAAATAATAATAATAAGTATTTAGACCCTGAGATTCAAATTGAGCTCAGGTACATCCTGTTTCCATTGATCATACTTGAGATTTTTCTACAACTTGATTGGAGTCCACCTGTGATAAATTCTATTGATTGGACATGATTTGTAAAGGCACACACCTATCTATATAAGGTCCCACAGTTGACAGTGCATGTCAGAGCAAAAACCAAGCCKTGAGGTCAAAGGAATTGTCCGTAGAGCTCCGAGAGAGGATTCTTTTGAGGCACAGATCTGGGGAAGGGTACCAAAAACATGTCTGCAGCATTGAAGTCCCCAAGAACACAGTGGCATAAGTTTGGAACAACCAAGACTCATCCTAGAGCTGGCCGCCCGGGCAAACTGAGCAATCAGGGGAGAAGGGCCTTGGTCAGGGAGGTGACCAAGAACCCGATGGTCACTCTGACAGAGCTCTAGAGGTCCTCTGTGGAGATGGGAGACTCTTCCAGAAGGACAACCATCTCTGCAGCACTCCACCAATCAGGCCTTTATGGTTGAGAAGCCAGACGGAACACACTTCCCAGTAAAAGGCCCATGACAGTCCGCTTGGAGTTTGCCAAAAGGCACCCAAAGACTCTCAGACCATGAGAAACAAGATTGTCTGGTCTGATGAAACAAAGATTGAACTCTTTGTCCTGAATGCCAAGCGTCACGTCTGGAGGAAACCTGGCACCATCCGAATGGTGAAGCACGGTGGTGGCAGCATCATGCTGTGGGGTGTTTTTCAGTGGCAGGGACTGGTAGCTAGTCAGGGTCGAGGCAAAGATGARYGGAGCAAAGTACAGAGAGATCCTTGATGAAAACCTACTCCAGAGCACTCAGGACCTCAGACTGGGGTGAAGGTTCACCTTCTAACAGGACAATGACCCTAAACACACAGCCAAGACAATGCAGGAGAGGCTTCGGCACAAGTCTCTGAATGTCCTTGAGTGGCCCAGCCAGAGCCTGGACTTGAACATGATAGAACATCTCTGGAGAGACCTGAAAATAGCTGTGCAGCAACGCTCCCCATCCAACCTGACAGAGCTTGGGAGGATCTGCAGAGAAGAATGGGAGAAACTCCGCAAATACAGGTCTGTCAAGCTTGTRGCGTCATACCCAAGAAGACTCAAGGCTGTAATCGCTGCCAAAGGTGCTTCAACAAAGTACTGAGTAAAGGGTCTGAATTTTTATGTAAATGTCATTTTTCAGTTTTTTATAAATTAGCAAACATTTCTTAAAACCTGTTTTTGCTTTGTCATTATGGGGTATTGTGTGTAGATTGATGAGGGAAAAAAACGATTTAATACATTTTAGAATAAGGCTGTAACGTAACAAAATGTGGAAAAAGTCAAGGGGTTTGAATACTTTCCGAATTAACTGTACATACACTGAACAAAAATATAAACCAACATGCAACAATTTCAAAGATTTTACTGAGTTAAAGTTCATATAAGGGATTCAGTCAATTAAAATAAATTCATTAGGCCCTAATCTATGGATCTGTGTGTTCAGTGTGTATATATATATTTTTTTAAATATATAAACATTGTGATATGTAACTGTATCGATGTTTCCCCCATCACTACTCAAAGTAGTACACTAAGTAGGGAATAGTGTGCCATTTGGGACACCAGTGTTTCTTATTTGACAGCAGTCTGATGACCTTGTGTGAACGTCAGCTAAGGCCTCATTACCATCGTGGATCAAGAAGCATTGATGCTCCTGTTTCTCTCTCAAACTGACATAAAGTGAAGAGAGAATACTGTTTCTGCTCCTCATTCACATAAAGAGAAGAGAATACTATTTCTGCTCCTCATTCACATAAAGAGAATAGAGGATACTGTTTCTGCTCCTCATTCACATAAAGAGAAGAGAGGATACTGTTTCTGCTCCTCATTCACATAAAAGAAGAGAGGGATACTGTTTCTGCTCCTCATTCACATAAAGAGAAGAGAGGAACTGTTTCTGCTCCTCATTCACATAAAGAGAAGAGAGGATACTGTTTCTGCTCCTCATTCACATAACGGAACCTTATTGTACTGGACCCAGGCTTTAGCTGTGAAACACGTACCACACACACACAAACAAACACACACACACACACAAACAAACCACACACACACACACACACAACACACACACACACACACACACACACACACACACACACACACACACACACACACACACACACACACACACACACACACAAGCACATGCACACACACACACACCTGCATACATACCTTCATGTGCGCACACACACACACACACACACACCACACACACCACACACACACACACACACACACACACACACACACCACACACACACACACACACACACACACACACACACACACGCACACGCACATGCACACACACACCTGCATACATACCATTCATGTGCACACACACACACACACACACACACACACACACACACACACACACACACACACACACACACACACACACACACACACACACACACACACACACACACACACCACACACACACACACACACACACACACACGCACCCTCTGCCATACACTATCCCACTTACCATTCTCTCCACTTCACAGAAGGGCACTTCACCTTGTTGCCACCTTGTACATTTTCTAAGCCTGACGATAGTATACTGCACAATCTTGAACACAGGCTGTGTGTGGGCGTGTGTGTGTGTGCGTTCGTATGTATGTGTGTGTTTGTCAGGTGTTCTACACAGAGATGAGGAACAGTCGGCCAGTGAGTACTGCCGTGACGCTGGAGGTGCCTCTCAGTCTGGACATGCTGACCACCGTAAGTAACGTGTCCTCTCCTCAGAGTGAT
>NC_036855.1:1787511-1790484 GCF_002910315.2 Salvelinus sp. IW2-2015
ACTTCACCTTGTTGCCACCTTGTACATTTTCTAAGCCTGACGATAGTATACTGCACAATCTTGAACACAGGCTGTGTGTGCGTGTGTGTGTGTGCGTTCGTATGTATGTGTGTGTTTGTCAGGTGTTCTACACAGAGATGAGGAACAGTCGGCCAGTGAGTACTGCCGTGACGCTGGAGGTGCCTCTCAGTCTGGACATGCTGACCACCGTAAGTAACGTGTCCTCTCCTCAGAGTGGATGGCAGTTTACTGTTAGCTGTATATGTATGGACGTGTCCTTACAGTAACCAAACAGTGTGGTCGTGTCCTTACAGTAACCATTAACAGTATGGACGTGTCCTTACAGTAACCTTAACGGTATGACATGCCCTACAGTAACAGTATGGTGACTGTCCTTACAGTAACCTTAATGGTATGGACATGTCCTTACAGTAACAGTATGGATGTGTCCTTACAGTTACCATAACAGGTATGGATGTGCCCTTACAGTAACTCTAACAGTATGGACATGTCCTTACAGTAACCTTTAATGGTATGGACTTGTCCTTACCGTAACGCGTAAACAGTATGGGCAGTGTCCTTACAGTAACAGTATGGTGGACTTGTCCTTACAGTAACTGTAACAGTATGGACATGTCCTTACAGTAACAGTATGGATGTGTCCTTACAGTAACTCTAACAGTATGGATGTTTCCTTACAGTAACCATAACAGTATGGACATGTCCTTACAGTAACAGTATGGACGTGTCCTTACAGGAACTATAACTGTATGGACGTGTCCTTACAGTAACTCTAACAGTTTAACAGTATGGACGTGTCCTTACAGTAACCTTAATGGTATGGACTTGTCCTTACAGTAACTGTAACAGTATGGATGTGTCCTTAAAGTAAATCTAACAGTATGGACGTGTCCTTTACAGTAATTCTAACAGTATGGATTTGTCCTTACAGTAATTGAACAAATAAATGGGTGATAGAAGTAGATGATTAGGCACCTGGTGGAATTCTTTTAAAAGTATACGTTTTTTTATCCGTTTTGAGTAGGTCACATAATGTTTCTTGGAAAACAAATAGTTGACTGTTTTATCCTACTTAATCCAACATAATTTATTATTTATTATTTTGGCTCTTATTCTCTCTTAGGGGCAATTGGATGGACAAGCAAGTTTTGTAAGTAGTATTCAGACAGAACTGTGCTACTTGTGCCAAACATATTTGAGTGTAAAACTTTAAAGTTACATAATTGTTGTCTAATGTAATCTTATCCACAGCCTTTGTATGTACAGTACCAGTAAAAAGTTTGGACACACCTACTCATTCAAGTGTTTTTCTTTATTTTTACTATTTTCTACATTGTAGAATAAAGGTGAAGACATCAMAACTATGAAATAACACATATGGAATCATGTAGTAACCAAAAAAGTGTTRAACAAATMAAAATATATTTATATTTGAGATTCTTCAAAGTAGCAACCCTTTGCCTTGATGACAGCTTTGCACACTCTTGGCATTCTCTCTACCAGCTTCATGAGGTAGTCACCTGGAATGGATTTCAATTAACAGGTGTGCCTTGTTAAAAGTTAATTTGTGAAATTTCTTTCCTTCTTAATGCATTTGATCCAATCAGTTGCGTTGTGACAAGGTAGGGTTGGTATACAGAAGATGGTAAAAGACCAAGTACATATTATGGCAAGAACAGCTCAAATAAGCAAAGAGAAACTACAGTCCATCATTACTTTAAGACATGAAGGTCAGTCAATCGGGGAAATTTCAAGAACTTTTAAAGTTTCTTCAAATGCAGTCGCAAAAACCATCAAGCGTTATGATGAAACTGGCTCTCATGAGGACCGCCACAGGAAAGGAAGACCCAGASTTACCTCTGCTGCAGAGGATAAGTTCATTAGAGTTACCAGCCTCAGAAATTGCAGTTCAAATAAATGCTTTACAGAGTTCAAGTAACAGACACATCTCAACATCAACTGTTCAGAGGACACTGCATGAATCAGGCCTTCATGGTCAAATTGCTGCAAAGAAACCACTACTAAAGGACCCCAATAATAAGAAGAGACTTGCTTGGGTCAAGAAACACGAGCAAGGGACATTGGAAATNTGTCAGTGATTTATTTAGAATTCAAGGCACACTTAACCAGCATGGCTACCATAGCATTCTGCAGCGATACGCCATCCCATTTGGTTTGCGCTTAGTGCGACTATAATTTGTTTTTCAATAGGACAATGACCCAACATACCTCCAGGCTGTGTAAGGGCTATTTGACCAAGAAGGAGAGTGATGGAGTGCTGCATCAGATGACCTGGCCTCCACAATCACCCGACCTCAACCCAACTGAGATGGTTTGGGATGAGTTGGACCACAGAGTAAAGGAAAAGAAGCCAATAAGTACTAAGCATAKGKGGGAACTCCTTCAAGACTGTTGGAAAAGCATTCCAGGTGAAGCTGGTTGAGAGAATGCCAAGASTGTCAAATGGAATGACGCTGGAGAGACGAAGCAGGTATGGGGAGTAAAACATTTAATAAATAACGGACATGGAACAAGACAGGAACAGCGTCAGCAAACTAATACTAAAGACAAAAACAATACAATGCAACAGCGGGGAACAGAGCTGGGGAACTGACAAATATAGGGGAGGAAATAAACAGGTGATAAGTGAGTCCAGGTGAGTCCAATATTGCTGATGCTCATGACGAGGGAAGGCAGGTGTGCGTAATGGATGGAAGGAGTGCGTGATGCAGGGCAGCGTGGCACCCTCAAGCACCAGGGAAGAGAGAAGAGCGGGAGCAGAGGTGACAGTACCCCCGCTTCTTGGGGCGCCACCCGGCGTCCCACCTGGGCGAACCGGCCGAGACATGGGCGCTGGGCAAGCCGGTTGGGGCGAGGGAGCCCAACAAACCGACAGGAGCGTGAGAGCCTGGCGAGCCGGCTGAGGCATGGAAGCCAGACAATCCGGCTGAG
>NC_036855.1:1790509-1804003 GCF_002910315.2 Salvelinus sp. IW2-2015
GCTGAGGCAAGAGGCCTGTCAATCCCCTGCAGCGAGGGAGGCGGGATGCAGGGCAACCTGACGCCCTCGAGCGCCGGGGGGGGGGGGGGGGAAGAGCGGGAGCAGACGTGACAAAGAGTATGCATTCTACTTTGAAGAATCTAAAATATATCTTTATTTGTTTAACACTTTTTTAGTTACTAAATGATTCCATATGTGTTATTTCATAGTTTTCATGTCTTAACTATTATTCTACAATGTAGAAAATAGCAAAAATAAAGATAACCCTTGAATGAGTAGGTGTGTCCAAACTTTTGACTGGTGCTGTATGTGAATGGAAGTTTCAGAGCAGACAAGCTTACTATACTCTCTCTCACCCTTTTTCCTAGGATGTGGACATTGGTAACCTTAAAGTTGCCACCCAGTACAGTTAGTGTTGGTGCGTATGGATGGGCAGGCGAGGGCCGACCTAGCATGCCCAGGGACATCAGCACTTCTTACAAGGTAATCAAGGGTGACAGCAGAGTGACAGCAAAGGTGACCACAATACTGTGCTGGATTTTTATTTTTTTATTTTACTCTACAAGCTAGACCTGTCTGAGGTGTGCTGTCACTGCTTATCCATATATTTTATACTTATATATTCTTTACATTCCTTTACTAGATTGTGTGTATTAGGTTTTTGTTGTTGGAATTTGTTAATATTAGGTTTTGTTGTGGAATTGTAGATATTACCTGTTAGATACTGCTACACTGTCAGATCTAGAAGCATAAGATTTCACTACACTCACAATAACATCTGCTAACCTGTGTATTGTGGCCAATAACATCTGCTAAATACAATGTGTATTGATCAATAACATCTGCTAACCATGTGTATGTGGTCAATAAATGGGATTTGATTTGATATGTTAATGCAGTGGTTCCCAAACGTGGGGTCTGAAAACTAAAATGAGGTCCCTTGAAAAATCTGTAATCTTATCAAACAAACTAAGATTCGTTTTTTAGAACACTACCTTTCAGTGTCAACTAAGAAGCTTTTACTCCTTCTACATTATTGTGTGTAAGGATAACCAGCGGGACCTAACATTTTTGTGAATAATAACACACAGCGTAATTAAGGAATATACATTCTCCAAGTTCCGATCCCCTGAATTTTCGAGTGTCAACTTTTTAGTTGTGTGCAGAAAAAGTACAAGAAACCCTGTGTTAATGTCATGTATGGTATTACAGTATGTTGTGGTATATTAATATCATGTATGTATACAGTTGTGTGGGTATATTAATATCATGTATGGTATACAGTTTGTGGTGGTATATTAATGTCATGCATGGTTACAGTATGTGGTGGTATATTAATGTCATGTATGGTATACAGTATGTGTGGTATATATTAATGTCATATGTGTATACAGTTTGTGTGGTATATTAATATCATGTATGGTATACAGTATGTGGTGGTATATGATAAGTCATGTATGGTATACAGTATGTGGTGGTATATTAATATCATGTATGGTATACAGTATGTGGTGGTATATTAATATCATGTATGGTATACAGTATGTGGTGGTATATTAATGTCATGCATGGTATACAGTATGTGGTGGTATATTAATATCATGTATGGTAACAGTATGTTTGGGTATATTAATGTCATGCATGGTATACAGTATGTGGTGGTATTTAATATCAATGTATGGTTATACAGTATGTGGTGTATATTTAATGTCATGTATGGTATACAGTATGTGGTGGTATATTAATGTCATGTATGGATACAGTATGTGGTGTATATTAATATCATGTTATGTATGCAGTATGTTGTGGTATATTAATTTTCTTCCTGTTGTTGTTTATTGTTTCCTCCTTGTAATTCCCCCTCTAGGATGAATTATTTGACTTTGTAAATCGAGCATGATCTTACATTTGAGTTCAGCGGGACATTTAAATGTCACATGACAGGGTTGTTCTTTCCCATCCGCAGAGATGTGTATGCCCCGTCCCCTCCCACTCAGCCCACTGTCGCGGGCCGTATCGGACACAGAGCTTGCGTTTCGTGGACACAGGGTGAGAGTGAGGGAAGTGCACCAGTTCTACACTTTCTTGGTTGCTTACATCAGGACGTTTATACAGTGACTATTTAGCTTACGCTAGCGGTAAACAATTCTAGTCAGTCTTCTACTTTTTTCTTTAACCTTTATTTAACCAGGTAAGCTAGTTGAGAACAAGTCTCAATTACAACTGCGACCTGACTAAGATAAAGCAAGCAGTGCGACAGAAACAACAACACAGAGTTACATGGAATAACAAGTGTACAGTCAACACAATTAGAAAAAAAGAAAGTCTATATACAGTGTGTGCAAATGGCATGAGAGGTATGAAAAATAAAGAGGCCATAGTAGCAAAGTAATTACAATTTAGGCAGATTAACACTGGAGTGATAGATGAGCAGATGATGATGAGCAGATGATGTTGTGTTAAGTAGTGATACTGGTGTGCAAAAGAGCAGCAAAAAGTAAATAAAAACAATATGGGGATGAGGTAGGTAATTGGTGGGCTATTTACAGATGGACTATGTACAGCTGCAGCGATCGGTTAGCTGCTCAGATAGCTGATGTTTAAAGTTAGTTTGGGAAATGTAAGTCTCCAGCTTCAGCGATTTTTGCAATTCAGTCACTGGCAGCAGAGAACTGGAAGGAAAGGCGGCCAAAGGAGTGGTTGGCTTTGGGGATGACCAGTGAGATATACCTGCTGGGAGCGCGTGCTACGGGTGGGTTGTTTATCGTGACCAGTGAGCTGAGATTAAGGCGGAGCTTTACCTAACATAGACGTGTAGATGACCTGGAGCAGTGGGTCTGGCGACGAATATGTAGCGAGGGCCAGCCGACTAGAGCATACAGGTCGCAGTGGTGGGTGATATAAGGGGCTTTTGTGTCCAAAACGGATGGCACTGGTGATATACTGCATCCAGTTTGCTGAGTAGATATTGGAAGCTATTTTGTAGATGACATCACCGAAGTCAGATCTGAAGGATAGTCATTTTACGAGGGTTAAGTTTGGATAAAGTCTAGATTTGATTTTGGATTGGAATGTTTGATATGAGTCTGGAAGAAGAGTTTACAGTCTAGCCAGATACCTAGGTATTTGTTGTTGTCCACGTATCTAGGTCAGAACCGTCCAGAGTAGATGAATGCTAGTCGGGCGGGCGGGTGCGGGCAGCGAACGGTTTGAAAAGCATGCATTTTGTTTTGCTAGCGTGTAAGAGCAGTTGGAGGCCACGGAAGAGTGATTAGGGAGGGTTCCATCGCGCACTAGCGACTCCTGTGGCGGGTCGGGCGCAGTGCACGCTGACACGGTCGCCAGGTGTACGGTGTTTTCCTCCGACACATTGGTGCGGCTGTCTCTGGGTTTAAGTGGGCATTGTGTCAAGAAGTAGTGCGACTTGGTTGGGTTGTGTTTTGGAGGCTTTCGACCTTCGCCTCTTCCTGACTCCGTAGGGGAGTTGCAGCGATGGGACAAGACTGTAACTACCAATGATACCATGAAATTGGGGGAGAAAAATAAGAAAGAAAAGACTAGCCCTCTGAAGACAGTAATGTTTTTATACCTTTTTGCAGATTGGTTCCACTCTAGAATGCATGTTTCAGTTTGAATTCTCAACTCTACCAAAGCTACAGTGGTTCTATTTGAACAGCCGTTTTCTCACACAGTCCATTAAAAGAGAAGTATTGATTTAAAAAATAACATTGACTTGAGAGAAAGCGAGATGGACAGTATTAAAAGTACCAGCTGTACATGTTCAACTCTGATCACCTCACCCTGCCAAGCAAATTGTCTGATTTGTAATATCCTCATGGTCCAGCCAATAGAGTAAGATACTGTTTCACGCCTGCTAGAACAGCAGATACTTGGATTTGGGTGATCCGTTGCCCGAATTCTAATATCAAATGGCACTTTGAAAAAAAGGTAGAAACGGTGTTTAAATGGAGCTACATCAATATACGTATCTCTTATATTTTTAGACCACAGCATATTTTCAATTTCATATGAACATTTGCTGGAAAACACTATCCCGGTGTTGCCTGCCAATCAGTGAGAATGAGTTGTGCTTCTGTGTTAAGACGATCTGTGTTGAGACTCAACTTTGACCTGTGAACCGTGTTGGACTGGAAGTGTGCAGGACAGGTGTGCAGTGCGTGGTGAGAACCCTGTAGATAACCTGGAAGTTATGCAGTCAGTGGGCCCTCTAGTTAAGTAGAGCATGAAGCTGGAGAAACACGCCCGTATAACAAGGTGCAGACTAACACAGACCATGAATTAAGTTGCACACTCCATATTCCTCCCAGTTTAAAAAAATAAATAAATGCATTATTTCATGAGATATAATTTTTTTTCAATGTTTTATATTCTGAATAGTGTTTTAGTCAGTGCACCAGTGTAATTTCCTATATGAATGGTCTCCTCTAACAGGCCTGAGATGGACACAGAGATGGGACCTACATCAGGGAGCCCATTGAAGCCAACTCCATGGTACTGAAAGGGTTTAAGCCCCGACACGGAGTACCAGTTTGTGGTCCGAGCCGCCAACGTCCATGGAGGAGCCCTCCCAGCGCCATCAACAACCCCATCCGCACCCCTGGTAACTGCCCCGCCACTGTGTGTGCGCGTGTGTGCGTGCGTGTGTGCGTGCGTGCGTGCCTGCGTGTGTGCGCGCGCACGGAGAGAGAGGTGTGCATGCATAGAGAGCATATGTGTTTCTGTCCATTTTTTTAAGTCTATGGAGATAAACGATAGACTTAGACCGGGTCCAGAGAATTGTATTTTCCTATTGTTATAATGTAAATTACAATTGGTGTGGTGGGGGGGGGGAAGGGAGGTTTATGGGCTGATTGATATTGACATGAGAGAGAAGAGGCTGTGTCACAAATGGCACCACTATTCCCTAACATAGTGCACTACTTTTGACAGATCCCTATGGCCTGGTCAAATGTAGTGCACTATATAGAGAATAGGATGCCATTTAGGAGGCTGCCAGAGATAACCCGAGGCTCCGGATCAGTACTGTCTTTATAGGGGAGAGAGGGGCCATGGTAGACTGGCAGTCTATGGGCAAACATTAGCAAGTATGCTTTACTCTGGTGTGTGTGTGCGTGGGCAAGTATGGAAGTGTGTTTTTTGTTTGTTTGCACACACACTGTATTAGGTAAACATAAGGTTATAAATACAGGTTGGAGGTAAGACTCCCAAATAGGTACTGGAGACAGTTTAACCCTTTATAGAAGGCAAGAGAGGTTCCTGATGCCATGTTGTGACGAGGACTGTGGGGCCTGTTGTCCTGTCAATCCAACTCCTAGAGCCATGTGGGTGGACGGCTGGCGCGCCGACACATGGTGGCAATCACAGGGTTAAACTGGAGCTGAATGAAGCATCTTAAGAGAGGCTGTCCAACACCACTGCGTCACAAGCCTGCCCCCCCTCACAGGAGCGAAAATCGGGTTACGCCCTGGCCTCATCAGACAGGTTAGACGGGGGGATGGGGAGGTTTGCCCCCCCGCGGGGAAGGGCGGGTTTGTACAGGACTTGACTTAGCACCCATATCTCCAAATTACCTCCCTGCATGACCAAAAACATGGGCACGTGAGGGGAGGAGGCAGGGAGGGGGGCGTTACACATCCCCCTGTCTTATTTGTAGTTCCCTCCCATAAAACAAAGAATAAAGAGGGCAGGATCATTTTAATGCCACTCATCTTTACCATAACACATTGAGGACTCATTCTGTTTTCACTCTGATTTAAAAAGTTTTCTCCTTACTAAACACCAACCCATTTTATTCCCACTTCTACATTATGTCAATAGTAACCTTACCCCACTCCTACATTATGGTCAGTAGTAACCTTACTCCACTCCTACATTATGTCAATAGTAACCTTACCCGGGGGAAGAGCGGGAGCAGACGTGACAAAGAGTATGCATTCTACTTTGAAGAATCTAAAATATATCTTTATTTGTTTAACACTTTTTTAGTTACTAAATGATTCCATATGTGTTATTTCATAGTTTTCATGTCTTAACTATTATTCTACAATGTAGAAAATAGCAAAAATAAAGATAACCCTTGAATGAGTAGGTGTGTCCAAACTTTTGACTGGTGCTGTATGTGAATGGAAGTTTCAGAGCAGACAAGCTTACTATACTCTCTCTCACCCTTTTTCCTAGGATGTGGACATTGGTAACCTTAAAGTTGCCACCCAGTACAGAGTTAGTGTTGGTGCGTATGGATGGGCAGGCGAGGGCCGACCTAGCATGCCCAGGGACATCAGCACTTCTTTACAAGGTAATCAAGGGTGACAGCAGAGGTGACAGCAAAGGTGACCACAATACTGTGCTGTGCTGTATTTTTTATTTTTTTATTTTTACTCTACAAGCTAGACCTGTCTGAGGTGTGCTGTCACTGCTTATCCATATATTTTATACTTATATATTCTTATCCCATTCCTTTACTAGATTGTGTGTATTAGGTTTTGTTGTGGAATTTGTTAGATATTAGGTTTTGTTGTGGAATTGTTAGATATKACCTGTTAGATACTGCTACACTGTCAGATCTAGAAGCATAAGCATTTCACTACACTCACAATAACATCTGCTAACCATGTGTATGTGGCCAATAACATCTGCTAACCATGTGTATGTGATCAATAACATCTGCTAACCATGTGTATGTGGTCAATAAAATGGGATTTGATTTGATATGTTAATGCAGTGGTTCCCAAACGTGGGGTCTGAAACTCAAATGAGGTCCCTTGAGAAAATCTGTAATCTTATCAAACAAACTAAGATTCGTTTTTTAGAACACTACCTTTCAGTGTCAACTAAGAAGCTTTTACTCCTTCTACATTATTGTGTGTAAGGATAACCAGCGGGACCTAACATTTTGTGAATAATGAACACACAGCGGTAATTAAGGAATATACATTCTCCAAGTTCGATCCCCTGAATTTTCGAGTGTCAACTTTTTAGTTGTGTGCAGAAAAAGTACAAGAAACCCTGTGTTAATGTCATGTATGGTATACAGTATGTTGTGGTATATTAATATAATGTATGGTATACAGTATGTTGTGGTATATTAATATCATGTATGTAATAACAGTTTTGGTGGTATATTATGTCATGCATGGTATACAGTATTGGTGGGTATATTAATGTCATGCTATGGTATACAGTATGTGGTGGTATATTAAATTGGTTTTTCATGCATGGTATACAGTTTGTGGTGGTATATTAATTCATGTACTGGTATACAGTATGTGGTGGTTATAATTGTCATGTATGGTATACAGTATGTGGTGGTATATTAATCCTGTATGGTATACAGTATGTGGTGGTATATTAATGTCATGTATGGTATACAGTATGTGGTGGTATATTAATATCATGTATGGTATGCAGTATGTTGTGGTATATTAATTTTCTTCCTGTTGTTGTTTATTGTTTCCTTCCTTGTAATTCCCCCTCTAGGATGAATTTATTTGACTTTGTAAATCGAGCATGATCTTACATTGAGTTCAGCGGGACATTTAAATGTCACATGACAGGGTTGTTCTTTCCCATCCGCAGAGATGTGTATGCCTCCGTCCCCTCCCACTCAGCCCACTGTCGCGGCCGTATCGGACACAGAGCTTGCGTTGTCGTGGACACAGGGTGAGAGTGAGGGAAGTGCACCAGTTCTACACTTTCTTGTTGCTTACATCAGGTACGTTTATACAGTGACTATTTAGCTTACGCTAGCGGTAAACAATTCTAGTCAGTCTTCTACTTTTTTCTTTAACCTTTATTTAACCAGGTAAGCTAGTTGAGAACAAGTTCTCATTTACAACTGCGACCTGACTAAGATAAAGCAAAGCAGTGCGACAGAAACAACAACACAGAGTTACATGGAATAAACAAGYGTACAGTCAACACAATAGAAAAAAAGAAAGTCTATATACAGTGTGTGCAAATGGCATGAGGAGGTATGAAAATAAATAGGCCATAGTAGCAAAGTAATTACAATTTAGCAGATTAACACTGGAGTGATAGATGAGCAGATGATGATGAGCAGATGATGTTGTGTAAGTAGTGATACTGGTGTGCAAAAGAGCAGCAAAGTAAATAAAAACAATATGGGGATGAGGTAGGTAGATTGGGTGGGCTATTTACAGATGGACTATGTACAGCTGCAGCGATCGGTTAGCTGCTCAGATAGCTGATGTTTAAAGTTAGTTTGGGAAATGTAAGTCTCCAGCTTCAGCGATTTTTGCAATTCAGTCACTGGCAGCAGAGAACTGGAAGGAAAGGCGGCCAAAGGAGGTGTTGGCTTTGGGGATGACCAGTGAGATATACCTGCTGGAGCGCGTGCTACGGGTGGGTGTTGTTATCGTGACCAGTGAGCTGAGATAAGGCGGAGCTTTACCTAGCATAGACGTGTAGATGACCTGGAGCCAGTGGGTCTGGCGACGAATATGTAGCGAGGGCCAGCCGACTAGAGCATACAGGTCGCAGTGGGTGGGTGGTATAAGGGKCTTTTGTGTCAAAACGGATGGCACTGTGATATACTGCATCCAGTTTGCTGAGTAGAGTATTGGAAGCTATTTTGTAGATGACATCACCGAAGTCGAGGATCTGTAGGATAGTCAGTTTTACGAGGGTAAGTTTGGATAAGTCTAGATTTGATTTTGGATTGGAGATGTTTGATATGAGTCTGGAAGAAGAGTTTACAGTCTAGCCAGATACCTAGGTATTTGTTGTTGTCCACGTATTCTAGGTCAGAACCGTCCAGAGTAGTGATGCTAGTCGGGCGGGYGGGTGCGGGCAGCGAACGGTTGAAAAGCATGCATTTGGTTTTGCTAGCGTGTAAGAGCAGTTGGAGGCCACGGAAGGAGTGATTAGGGGAGGGTTCCATCGCGCACTAGCGACTCCTGTGGCGGGTCGGGCGCAGTGCACGCTGACACGGTCGCCAGGTGTACGGTGTTTTCCTCCGACACATTGGTGCGGCTGTCTTCTGGGGTTAAGTGGGCATTGTGTCAAGAAGTAGTGCGACTTGGTTGGGTTGTGTTTTGGAGGCTTTCGACCTTCGCCTCTCCTGACTCCGTAGGGGAGTTGCAGCGATGGGACAAGACTGTAACTACCAATTGGATACCATGAAATTGGGGAGAAAAATAAGAAAGAAAAGACTAGCCCTCTGAAGACAGTAATGTTTTTATACCTTTTTGCAGATTTGTTCCACTCTAGAATGCATGTTTCAGTTTGAATTCTCAACTCTACCAAACTACAGTGGTTCTATTTGAACAGCCGTTTTCTTCACACAGTCCATTTAAAATGAGAAGTATTGATTTAAAAAATAACATTGACTTGAGGAAAGCGAGATGGACAGTATTAAAAGTACCAGCTGTACATGTTCAACTCTGATCACCTCACCCTGCCAAGCAAATTGTCTGATTTGTAATATCCTCATGTTCCCAGCCAATAGAGTAAGATACTGTTTCACGCCTGCTAGAACAAGCAGATACTTGGATTTGGGTTGATCCGTTGCCCGAATTCTAATATCAAATGGCAACTTTGAAAAAAGGTAGAAACGGTTGTTTAAATGGAGCTACATCAATATACGTATCTCTTATATTTTTAGACCACAGCATATTTTCAATTTCATATGAACATTTGCTGAAAACACTATCCCGGTGTTGCCTGCCAATCAGTTGAGAATGAGTTGTGTTTCTGTGTTAAGACGATCTGTGTTGAGACTCAACTTTGACCTGTGAACCGTGTTGGGACTGGAAGTGTGCAGGACAGGTGTGCAGTGCGTGGTGAGAACCCTGTAAGATAACCTGGAAGTTATGCAGTCAGTGGCCCTCTAGTTAAGTAGAGCATGAAGCTGGAGAAACACGCCCGTTAACAAGGTGCAGACTAACACAGACCATGAATTAAGTTGCACACTCCATATTCCTCCCAGTTTAAAAAAATAAATAAATGCATTATTTCATGAGATATAATTTTTTTCTCTCAATGTTTTATATTCTGAATAGTGTTTTAGTCAGTGCACCAGTGTAATTCCTATATGAATGGTCTCCTCTATACAGGCCTGAGATGGACACAGAGTGGACCTACATCAGGGAGCCCATTGAAGCCAACTCCATGGTACTGAAAGGGTTAAGCCCCGACACGGAGTACCAGTTTGTGGTCCGAGCCGCCAACGTCCATGGAGTGAGCCCTCCCAGCGCCATCAACAACCCCATCCGCACCCCTGGTAACTGCCCCGCCACTGTGTGTGTGTGTGTGTGTGTGCGTGTGTGCGCGTGTGTGCGTGCGTGTGTGCGTGCGTGCGTGCATGCGTGCGTGCGCGCGCACGGAGAGAGAGGTGTGCATGCATAGAGAGCATATGTGTTTTCTGTCCATTTCTTTAAGTCTATGGAGATAAAGCGATAGACTTAGACCGGGTCCAGAGAATTGTATTTTCCTATTGTTATAATGTAAATTACAATTGGTGTGGTGGGGGGGGGGAAGGGAGGTTTATGGGCTGATTGATATTGACATGAGAGAGAAAGAGGCTGTGTCACAAATGGCACACTATTCCCTACATAGTGCACTACTTTTGACAGATCCCTATGGGCCCTGGTCAAATGTAGTGCACTATATAGAGAATAGGATGCCATTTAGGAGGCTGCCAGAGATAACCCGAGGCTCCGGATCAGTACTGTCTTTATAGGGGAGAGAGGGGCCATGGTAGACTGGCAGTCTATGGGCAAACATTAGCAAGTATGCTTTACTCTGGTGTGTGTGTGCGTGGGCAAGTATGGAAGTGTGTTTTTTGTTTGTTTGCACACACACTGTATTAGGTAAACATAAGGTTATAAATACAGGTTGGAGGTAAGACTCCCAAATAGGTACTGGAGACAAGTTTAACCCTTTATAGAACAGAGAGAGGTTCCTGATGCCATGTTGTGACGAGGACTGTGGGGCCTGTTGTCCTGTCAATCCAACTCCTAGAGCCATGTGGGTGGACGGCTGGCGCGCCGACACATGGTGGCAATCACAGGGTTAAACTGGACTGAATGAAGCATCTTAAGAGAGGCTGTCCCAACACACTGCGTCACAAGCCTGCCCCCCCTCACAGGGCGAAAATCGGGTTACGCCCTGGCCTCATCAGACAGGATTAAGAGCGGGGGGATGGGGGAGGTTTGCCCCCCGCGGGGAAGGGCGGGTTTGTACAGGACTTGACTAGCACCCATATCTCCAAATTACCTCCCTGCATGACCAAAAACATGGGGCACGTGAGGGGAGGGAGGCAGGGAGGGGGGCGTTACACATCCCCACTGTCTTATTTGTAGTTCCCTCCCATAAAACAAAGAATAAAGAGGGCAGGATCATTTTAATGCCACTCATCTTTACCATAACACATTGAGGACTCATTCTGTTTTCACTCTGATTTAAAAAGTTTTCTCCTTACTAAACACAACCCATTTTATTCCCACTTCTACATTATGGTCAATAGTAACCTTACCCCACTCCTACATTATGGTCAGTAGTAACCTTACTCCACTCCTACATTATGGTCAATAGTAACCTTACCCCACTCCTACATTATGGACAGCAGTAACCTTACCTCACTCCTACATTATGGTCAGTAGTAACCTTACCCCACTCCTACATTATGGTCAGCAGTAACCTTACCTCACTCCTACATTGTGTCAGCAGTAACAACTTACCTCCACTTCCTTACATTATTGGTCAGTAGTACCTTCTACCCCACTACCTGTACATTATGTCAGCTAGTAACCTTACCCCACTCCTACATTATGTGTCAGTAGTAACCTTACCCCACTCCTACATTATGGTCAGATAGTAACCTTACCCATCTCTACATTATTGTCAATAGTAACCTTAACCCTCACTCACATTATGGTCATAGTAACCTTACCCCACTCCTACATATGGTCTAAGTAACGCTTACCTCACTTCTACATTCATGGTCAGTCAGTAACCTTACCCCACTCCTCATTTATGGTCCAGTAGTAACCTTACCTCACTCCTACATTATGGTCAGTAGAACCTTACCTCACTTCTACATTATGCGTTCAGTAGTAACCTTACGCTCACTCCTTTACATTTCGTCAGTAGTAACCTTACCTCACTCCTACATTATGGTCAGTAGTAACCTTACCCCACTTCTACATTATGGTCAGTAGTAACCTTACCTGACTCCTACGTTATGGTGAGGAGTAATTATTTTGAGTTTGTTCTGCACACACACACACACAAACACACAGCATTATATGTGAAATAAAACATTTAGGTTGGGGATTCTAAACATCATGGTGTTTTTGTTTCCTACTGTCTGGCCGGACTCAGCCTGGTCTCTGTCTGCATGGTCAGTCGTATATCTGGGGGACAGGTTCCAGTATGTGGTGAAACAAGCTCTCTACACTGTGACAGGTAGACCTGGGACAACTACTGTATTAGCCTGGTCCCAGATCTGTTTGTGCTATTATGTAAACTCCTTGTCATGACTTTGACACGACAGCACAAGCTGATCTAGGACCAGGCTACTACTGTATATCATCAATCCCTATAAAGGGGATCATCCACCAACATTTATTAGCTAATCATCATTATCATCCTCAGCACCATGGGCTCCCTGTGTGTTTGCTGCCCACTCGACCAAGTCCCCACCATAGAGTTGGATAGAGTACTTGCCACAAGGCCTGTGTTAGCATGGGCAGCTATTTCCAACTCTATGTCCCCCCACCTGTCCATCTGTCTGGAGAGTCAGACTAACTGTGACATTGTGACTCACTGTGCTCTTGTCATAGTCTCATGATGCCGATATTGTTACTTGTACTGTACACGGTATCGATTTAATTCTATACATAATAGTGTCCATATCCATAGGCACAGCAGAGGTTGGCAGCAGCGGCCATGGCCAGCGCTACATCACAGACGGCAAGATCAAAGATGAAGACGGATTTGACATAGACGACTCTGACTACGATGTCTTCATTGAGGAGGTGGGTCATCATGTACATCAGGGCTCTGGGGTTAAGTTTTCCTTAGGTACAGATCTAGGATCATCTTACCCTCTCTCAATCCTAACCTTAACCATTAGTGGGGGAAAGGAAAAACTGTCCCAAGATCAGTGTCTAGGAGCAAATTCACCCTAGATCGGTCACAGGGGCCCTAGAAACCCAGGAAAGCCACCCTACCAATCTTATCCTTATCTCAGTCATATCCCAATCCGGAAGCTATTCTCAGGGCAAATATTTAACAACCGTATGTTCCAGTTTCCTTTTTCAAAAAGCACTTTCAATGTAGATTATCCATTGAGATTGGTTTTTGGTCCAGGAATAGGGTTCATTTGGGTCCAGGAATAGGGTTCATTTGGGTCCAGGAATAGGGTTCATTTGGGTCCAGGAACAGGGTTCATTTGGGTCCAGGAACAGGGTTCATTTGGGTCCAGGAACAGGGTTCATTTGGGTCCAGGAA
>NC_036855.1:1804025-1807793 GCF_002910315.2 Salvelinus sp. IW2-2015
AGGGTTCATTTGGGTCCAGGAACAGGGTTCATTTGGGTCCAGGAACAGGGTTCATTTGGGTCCAGGAACAGGGTTCATTTGGGTCCAGGAATAGGGTTCATTTGGGTCCAGGAACAGGGTTAATTTGGGTCCAGGAATAGGGTTAATTTGGGTCCAGGAAAGCAGCTCTATAAGTATAACTATACATTTGGCAACACTGTTTGTTTTAGGCATGCACCCAGTCTGTCCAATAACTAATCCAGCAAACTAAACTAACCGTGGCATCTTGCTCCATCTTGCCGTTTCGAAGCTGAAGCCGTTCCCTGCCATTCCCAACGGTGACAACCAGAGATCCCAGCTCCGTTCCCGGTCTGGAACGCCGTCCTCTCAGCCAGGCGGGAACGTCATCTACAGGATGGGCACGGCCGCACCCAACGCCATCCTCCTCCCCTCACCCCCCTCTGACCCAGAGCTGGGCTCCCCACTTACCCCCGTCACCCCTGAGCTGATCACCATKAGCCCCACCACCGACAGCCCTTCCCCCACCACCCTGCCTCCCACCACCCCCACGCCCCCCATGACCCAGTGGATGGGCCCCGTGCCCAGGCTCTACGACCTAGCCTGTGAGGACACGGTGTGCCCCCCCGACAGCTTCTGCCTCAGTGACTACGACAGCGGAGGCTCCCGTTGCCACTGCAACCTGGGCCGCAGTGGTGACATCTGCTCCTACGGTGAGTCAGTCCAGGTCAGGTCAGGTCAGGGGGAGTTAACCCTGTGATTACAGGACTTGGACCTTGGATTAGGACTTGCCAGCTTTCTTCTCCCCCTGCTCCTCTTCCTCCTGCTCTTCATGCTTCTCCTCCTCCTGCTCTTCCTCTTCTTCTGCTCCTCTTCCTGCTCTTCCTCCTGCTCTTCCTCTTCTTCTGCTCCTCTTACTCCTGCTCCTCTTCCTGCTCTTCCTCCTGCTCTTCCTCTTCTTCTACTCTTCTTACTCCTGCTCCTCCCCCTGCTCCTCCTCCTCTTCCTCTACTTCTGCTCCTCCTGCTCCTCTTCCTGTTTTTCCTCTTCCTCCTGTTTTTCCCCTTCTCCTTCTTTTCCCCCTCCTCTTTCTCCCCTTCCTCCTCTCCTCTTCCTGCTCCACCTCTTTCTCCCCTCCCTCCTCTCCTCTTCCTGTTCCTCCTCAGAACTATACTCAAAGCATCTTATCTCCTGAGTCTTATAAACCCTGACAATAATTTGACTGACTTTATTGAGTGTTTTTAACCCCTCTCCTCGTGGGAGAATGGATCAACCCTGTGCAATCGGAGCGTTCTATCCTCTGTAATTGGTGGGTGGGGGGGTACCCCAGAGACAGTGGCTGAGTTTGGGTCTATAGACATCCTTCTGGAAATTATCTGTGTCCTCTCTTTCTCTGAAAACGTCTCTCTAGTGGAGATAGGGTCTGTGGATAGGGTGTCTCTGGTGTAGGCCTAATTCTGTGTCATGGACATAAATTGATCACGTGGAGCACAGGGAGAAGGGGTGGGGTCAGAGTTTTGAATATGTTTGTGTTTCACCTAAATTCAACTGGGTCGTATTAATTATTCACCAAACAGAAGACACAAACTAAAACAAGGATGGACTATACCTGAGCTTGTCCAATAACCAACGCTCTTTTTGCTTTCCGTTGTAAAGCCTTTTGCCACGGTGTGCCCTAATGAATACCATCATGATCTTCCACCTGGTTCTGCCTTGCACTCCTAAATTTTTGAGCCCCAGTATTTGAATTCAGTTGAGTGTGTTGCATGTTCGCACTGACTTGATCGATGCCATTGTAAAACACAGTGATGAGCTGGTGTTTCCTGCTCTGTGTTTGCCAGGAGTGACGGTGCAGTTCCCAAGGTTCTATGGCCACTCCCACATGACCTTTGAACCTCTGAAGAACTCTTACCAGACATTTCAGATGACCCTTGAATTCAAGGTACAGTACCATACCACTGGTTGTGTGTCTGTGTGTGTGGTCCGTGCATGTGTGTGTGTGTGTGWATTTYMGTCTGTATCTGTGTGTGTGTGTTGTGTGTTAGGCAGACTCGGAGGATGGCTTGTTGCTGTACTGTGGGGAGAATGAGCATGGCCGTGGAGACTTCACCTCTCTGGCTCTTGTACGAGGCAAGCTGCATTACAGGTGTGTGACCAGTGTGGTTGCGGCGGGTTTGTCAGGGTGTAGGGTGAATTTGCCCCTTGATGCTGATCTTGTGCCAGTCTTGCATTTCCCCCACTAATAATTAAGATTAGTATTGGGGGAGGAGAAGCTGATTCTAGATCTGTACTTAGGGGAAAATTCATCCCAGACTGTGTGACAGAGATTAGGCATGCTGTGATAGGGTCAGTGTGGTTGTGGCGAGGGAGACAGACAATGTGTTGTGGTTTTGCAGGTTTAACTGTGGCACTGGGGCAGCTCAGATAGTCAGCGAGACTCGCATGGTGCCGGGACAGTGGCACACTGTCACCGTATTCAGGGACGGCATGAGTGGCTGGCTGAGAATGGACAACGATACGCCCGTTTCAGGACGCTCACAGGTGAGGGCAGAACACACCAGTGGAGCCAGCAATATTTTAGATTGGGTCGATATTTCACTGAGATAGAAGTATGATCTATAATGGTCTGTGTATCAAATGGCACCCGATTCCCTACATAGTGCACTACTTTTGACCATAGCCCGATGGGCTTCCTTATGGACTCTGGTCAAAAGTAGTGCACTATGTAGGGAATAGGGTGCCAGTCCTGGTCTAAAGTAGTACACAATATAGGGAATAGGGTGTCATTTGGGATGCACACATCCATGATTGACAGGTGATAATCCCTCTCATTAGAGAGCTTTGGTGCATCACTTTTTCTATTTCTCTCTTTATGTTTTGCCAGGATTAGCTATAGATTTGCTTGACTGTAATGGTTGACCCTCTCTTTCTCCCCCACAGGGACAGTACACCAAGATCACATTCCGAAGCCCGTTGTACGTGGGAGGGGCTCCCAGTGCCTATTGGTTGGTCAGGGCCACAGGGAGCAACCGGGGCTTTCAGGGCTGCATCCAGAGCCTGACCGTCAACAACAAGGCCACGGATCTCAGACCCTGGCCCCTAGGCAGCGCTCTGAGCGGGGCAGACATCGGTAAGGGACGGGGTCCGATCCATACACGTCTGGATGTCTAGCTAGCTTATATATCCTCTTCATTCCCAATGGTTTCTGATGTTTCTTTATGTTTTTCATTCAAGTCTTATAATCGTAGTCTTTTACCTCTAGTTTTAGTTCTAGCACTTCTCACAGAAATGTCACTTTGTCCAATTACCATGAATATTCTGATGTACTGTAGTCCATCATCCCATGTCTTTGGCCATGTCTGTGGAATGAATCTGTCCCCAGGTCAGATTTGAGCTGGAGAGTTGTCTGGCTTTCTGTAGGTCAACAGTCAGACACCATATTGATTAGTGCGTTTATACCGGGTGTGGAGTTGAATGGACAGTCAATGTTGATGAGAGTCGACAGAACGAGGGAGATGCACCGCTGGTTCTCACTCTGTGTCAAAGTGGTAACTCACACTGTAGCACCACATAGGTGAAATCAATGCGGTGATTCGTCCAAAGAAAGATGATATGAAATACACATCCCATCCCATAATGATGGTATGTAGAATAGGGATAGACAGCAGTGAAAAAAATAGACTTCACTTACGCTTGGCTCTTCGTCTGTGGTAGTGTCATCCACATTCCATCTATTGGTCAAGTCTGACTGTACAAGTAAATTAATTTAGA
>NC_036855.1:1808280-1809766 GCF_002910315.2 Salvelinus sp. IW2-2015
TTTAGAGGGGCAGTTAAAGGGATAGTTCATTTAGAGTTAGAGGGCAGTTAAAGGGGATAGTTCATTTAGAATTAGGGGCAGTTAAAGGGATAGTTCATTTAGAGTTAGAGGGCAGTTAGGGATAGTTCATTTAGAATTAGAGGGTCAGTTAAAGGGATGTTATTTAGAATTAGAGGCAGTTAAAGGATAGTTAATTTAGAGTTAGGGCAGTTAAAGGGATGTTCATTTAGAGTTAGGGGGCAGTTAAAGGGATGTTCATTTAGAGATAGGGGGCAGTAAAGGGATAGTTCATTTAGACTTAGGGGGCAGTTAAAAGCATAGTTAATTTAGAGATGGGGCAGTTAAAGGGATAGTTCATTTAGACTTAGGGGGCAGTTAAATGCATAGTTCATTTAGAGCAGTTAAAGGGATAGTTCATTTAGAGATAGGGGGCAGTAAAAGGGATAGTTCATTTAGACTTAGGGGGCAGTTAAATGCATAGTTCATTTAGAGATAGGGGTCAGTAAAAGGGATAGTTAATTTAGAGTTAGGGGGCAGTTAAATGCATAGTTAATTTAGAGATGGGGGCAGTTAAAGGGATAGTTCATTTAGAGTTTGGGGCAGTTAAAGGGATAGTTCATTTAGACTTAGGGGGCAGTTAAATGCATAGTTAATTTAGAGATGGGGGCAGTTAAAGGGATAGTTCATTTAGAGTTTGGGGCAGTTAAAGAGAGAGTTCATCATCATCATAAAACACAAAACACATCATCAGAAATGTAGCTTTGTTCTGAAAGTGAAAACTTGACTGCACAATTTCTTGGGATTGTATTAACAGTGGACACCTTTTGTTGTTGTTGTTGTTGTTGTGTACTGTTTCTTTAAACCCTGCAGCGCCTGTGTGTATCCTTTCCGTTTGTTCTCCAGGTGACTGCAGTGACAGTGTGTGTGAGATGATCACCTGCGACAACAGAGGGATCTGCTTTGCCAACCGAGCGGACGGGTACATCTGTCTGTGCCCTCTGGGCTTCAGAGGCATGCTCTGTGAAGAGAGTGAGTCATCTTTCTGTCCTCTAGTCTGCGTCACAAATGGCCCATAGGGCTCTGGTCAAAAGTAGTGCACTGTGTAGGGAATAGGGTTCCATAGGGCTCTGGTCWAAAGTAGTGCACTGTGTAGGGAATAGGGTGCTATTTGGGATACATCATACTGTACTTCTCTACAACACAAACTGTATAATGCCAATTGTGAATAAATGTAGATATTAAATACTGACTTCTGCCCATTCAATCATACTTGACATCAGACATAGACATGTTTCTTTCTTGTGCTACTTAGATAGATCAGCCACACCCTGTATGCTACTTAGATAGATCAGCCACACCATGTATTCTACTTAGATAGATCAGCCACACCATGTATTCTACTTAGATAGATCAGCCACACCCTGTATGCTACTTAGATAGATCAGCCACACCCTGTATTCTACTTAGAAAGATCAGCCACACCCTG
>NC_036855.1:1810481-1833565 GCF_002910315.2 Salvelinus sp. IW2-2015
CTGTCACTCTATCCCAAACCTGTCACTCTATCCCAAACCTGTCACTCTATCCCAAACCTGTCACTCTATCCCAAACCTGTCACTCTATCCCAAACTTGTCACTCTATCCCAAACCTGTCACTCTATCCCAAACCTGTCACTTTATCTCAAACCACTGCCAGGTTTCCTGCTGTCTCTGCCGCTCTTCAACGAGACCATGTTTTCGTACGCCAGCGCCCCTTGGCCCCAGTCCCTCCTCAGTTACCTGTCCTTCATGGAGTTTGAGATCACCTTTCAGCCGACCAGTCCTGACGGCACGCTGCTCTACAGCGACGACGCCAGCAGCCGGGACTTCTTGGCCATCAACCTGGTGGAAGGATACGTGGAGTTCCGCTTTGACTGTGGCTCTGGAGGGTCTGTCATTAGGTACAGGCTTCATTGAAAGATCTATGTTTACAAGATATGACTTTGTTACGACTGTTTTGTAGTGTTTGTAGACTTGTGCTGGCAACTCTTTGTTCATATGTATAGGAAATGATGACTGTTTGACCCATGCTTTTTCTGTCTGTGTGTGTCTGTGTCTGTGTGTCATTGTGTGTCTATGTCTGTTTATGTACATGCGTATGTGTGTCTCTGTGTGCGTGTGTGCGCATGTGTGTGTAGGAGTGAGGAGCAGGTCAGTATAGGCGCATGGCATGAGCTGCGGGTGTCTCGTACAGCCAAGAGTGGCATCCTGCAGGTGGACAACCAGAGGCCCATGGAGGGCATAGCTGAGGTACAGGACTGGACTAGGATTTGACATTTCCAATAACTTTCCCCAAATTCCCAGGTTTTCCAGAAATCCTGGTCGGAGAATTACAGATGTCCTTCCTTTTCTATCCTGATTCTGGGAATTGTTCGATTGGGATTTCCAGAAAACATTTTGTCAGCCGGTTATTGTCACGCAAAAGACTGTCTGTCTCACGGTAATTGACCGTTAATTAACATGAACACGTTTAGCACGTGATCATTTGAAACAGGTCCTATACTCTGGATTTAGAGTTCTTTGGCAACGTTAGTTGTGAATGATACAAACCTTAGAATGTCTTAGAAATCAAACATATATGGGCTGCATGATGCGACTATAGGCTATTGATGATTTGAGAAAGTCACAAAAACATTGTTGCCGCCCATAGCATTGAATGGAAGGAAAGCCAGCGAGCATTTGGCCTCCCTTGATAAAGAAATATATAAAATAATAGCCAATCAGCGTTCAGCTAAACTGAGTGAGCTCAGCTGTGAWTGGTCCTGGTGCACACAAAAAAAGTGTCAAGGGAAGCCAGTTTGGATTTGTCTTCAGACCAATCACATCATGAGCATCACGTCATTATTGACAGATTTYTTTTTGAATTGTTGCATCTCATTGTGTTGTTGTCCTCCGGTGGCTAGCTAGCTAAAATCGTCCCTTTCCTAAATTAGCCATTACATTTGGCGATAGGGAWTTGAACTTGTGGTTGTACTTAATTCTCCGTACTGGCCAATGATTATAACGGCGAATCTGATCCAACCATAMATTCGTACATTGTTTTGCCCCTGGCCTGAGAGGATGGAAGTTCAACATGTAGCTAGACTTAGTATGCTAATGTTAACTAGCTGGCCTGGCRCGCCGTTGCCCATGAAGTTAAGCTAGCGAGCAAGTATTTTAGCCAGGTAACCTAGGACAACAAMAAATAATAGCGTGTACTGTATGAAATAGTCATATACTGTTTAGGCAACATGAAAGAGGAGGATGGCATTGGCAAGTAGAGTAAATCCACATGTTTTCACACATACATGCACACACACACACAAACACACACAGAAATCAATACCATGGACAGCCACATCATATTTAGCTTACATTGATTGGACTAAATCGTTTTTGGTATCTTTTAGTTGTCACTGTATTAGACTAAGCAGAGGAGATTAGATGATGTTGAAATAGTGCTGGAATAGTGGAGGCAGCTCCTGTTTTCTTTGCGACTTGTGGTAACTCTCTGTGGTTCTAAATCAATAGTTGTTTAGTTGTCCGAAAATGTAGGGAAACATTACCTTGCTTGACCATGCTGTAGGTCATGTAACTGTTTGTTACATGCCATATGTTTTGTTGACTTCACCGGACAGATGTTGCTCTCCGGTTTTGTAATGAAACAAATGTGTGGTTGAATTTATTCTGCCACTGTGTCCAGAGTGCATAAAAGGAGATTACCGTGACKCAATGCTCACGTGGAATTTTACTGCGTTTTTCTTGTCCAATTTTTACTGAATTTTACATTTCTCATAACTGCCTGTAATATGTTCACCACAACATCCCTACACTTGACCATGTAACCTGACCAGGTAAAAACTCTAGGGAACAGTGTTTACCTAGGTCAGGAGGCATGGTAAGGAACAATTCTACTGTGACTTCACTCTACTGTGACTCTCCTCTACTGTGAATACTTACCTCCTACTGTGACTCTACTCTACTGTGATATCGCTCTACTGTGACTCTACTTCTAACTTGGACTCTACTACTTTGACTTACTGTAGACTCTACTGTGATCTACTCTACTGTACTCTACTCTACTGTGACTTACTCTACTGTAATTCTACTACACTTCGTGACTGTCTTACTGTACTCTACTCTACTGGTGACTCTACTCACTTGTCATCTTCTCTACTGTAACTACTTACTCTACTGTGACTCGACTCTCTGTGGACCTACTCGTACATGGTACTCCTACGACTTCTACTCACTGTGACTCTACTCTACTGTAATTACTAACTACACTGTAAACTCTATTCTATGGTGACTCTACTGTGACTCTACTGTACTGTGACTGTACTGTGACTCCTCCTCCTCCAGGGAGCCTTCACTCAGATCAAGTGCAGCTCTCCTCTGTACATCGGCGGAGTTCCACAATATGACAAAACCAAGAGGGCCGCGGCCGTGCTCCGCCCCTTCAGCGGCACCATCCAGAAGGTACTGTTTCTGTATAGATGACTCAGGTTGAGGGGCTGAAACAGCCGTACCTCCTGCYCTGTCACACCGGCTGCTTCCCAAATGGCCCWTAGGGCTCTGGTCAAAGAYAGTGCGCTATGTAGGGGAATAGGGTGCCACAGTCTCTCCGGGGGTCCGTTCAGTTCGATTACATSTTTGCTACATTGTGTAACGTCTTGTACTGAACGACACGTTTCTTGAACATTCTTGACTTTGAGGTACGTTTGCTCYGTTTTGGTGGGTGTGGCTTGAGGCAGTGAGTGAACGTATTTAAAGGGCAGGGGCTATTCCCGACAGCGTTCCCAAAGCCACAACCCAACCCCTCCCCGTTTTTTTTTCAGCTGGTCGTTCAGAACATCACCTGTTTCTGTTTTTAATTGAACGTTGCATTATGTGTTCTCGTACAGAACGCAGCCCAGTTGTTAGGTTCTTACTGCATGTGTCCCAGAGTTCCTAGTAAATAATGAGTCAGATGAAGAGTCAGTTGAAGAGTCAGATGAAGAGTCAGATGAAGAGTCAGATGAAGAGTCAGATGAAGAGTCAGATAAAGAGTCAGATAAAGAGTCAGATGAAGAGTCAGATGAAGAGTCAGATGAAGAGTCAGATGAAGAGTCAGATAAAGAGCCAGATAAAGAGTCAGATGAAGAGTCAGATGAAGAGTCAGATGAAGGGCCAGATGAAGGGCCAGATGAAGAGTCAGATGAAGAGTCAGATGAAGAGCCAGACGAAGAGCCAGACGAAGAGCCAGACGAAGAGCCAGACGAAGGGTCAGACGAAGGGTCAGACGAAGGGTCAGACGAAGAGTCGGATAAAGAGTCGGATAAAGAGCCAGATGAAGAGCCAGATGAAGAGCCAGATAAAGAGCCAGATATCCCACAAACACAACTGATTTGGGTTTTCAAATACATGTTAAAGTGTTGGGATGGCCCATCTGCACAGTATTTTGACTTTTGTNAAGAGCCAGATATCCCACAAACACAACTGATTTGGGTTTTCAAATACATGTTAAAGTGTTGGGATGGCCCATCTGCACAGTATTTTGACTTTTGTGTATATTTCTCCTCGATTGTTGTTAATGTGTGTACTGTGGCAAGTTGACATATATTTTACAATGGTCAACTCAATTCATTAATTTATTCATTTGTTTGTTAATTCATTCAGTACTTCATTCATTAATTTGTTCGTATAGGAGAAGGAAACAATACAATGATTGTTCATTTAAYGTTCTCCTCATCTACCTGCCCCCCCACCCTCCCCTCTACTTGTTGTGTCAGCTGGTTCTGAATGACCGCAGCATCCCACTGACCAAGGACTTTGCTCTGGGGGTGAATGTGGAGAACGCAGCCCACCCATGTGTGCAGAGTCCCTGTGCCAACGGCGGCACCTGCAGGCCCAAATGGGATGGCTACGAGTGTGACTGCTCTCTCGGCTACGATGGCCGGCACTGCCAGAAGGGTGAGAGACGGAAAATAAATTGTTCCCACGTCCACGTTTTTCACAAGTTATACTCTGTAGGCTACATTCCGTATGACAAGGTAGATTTTCAACATTTTGGTGGAAAATATTTTGCATTTAAATGTACATTTTAATGTATGTAATATATTTGAACAACATAATCTCTCCTAAGCCGTTATCTTATCTGTTTTATGCTTTCGCTGTGCAGAATGTGGGAATTACTGTTTAAACAGTAAGTTTTCWATCACCATTATGTTCGTAAATACTAGGCTACCTCTGTTCATCTACCATATCAGACTTTAATAATGTTGTTTGTACACTTTTTTTGTTTACCTAGGGTATATTTACTAGGAACCACACAGAACAAACAGGCAAAAACCAGGAAGGAACTSATGAATTTGTAAATCAGAAACTCTCAAATTCGTTGAAAAACGTGTTCWGTTGCAAAATATTTTGCTACAGTGTGCACTAAYGAATACACCCCWGTTCATTATCCTGTGCAGCRTTGTCTGTGTCCCGGTTCCCCTCAGTTAGTACCATGCTTAGGAGGACATCTAGTGGCCACATTGTGTAMATGTTATTTTCTTTTCAGCTGTCACAGAGGCCATTGAGATTCCACAATTCATTGGCCGCAGCTACCTCACATACGACAATCGTGAAATCCTGAAAAGGTTTGTCTACGTGTGTGTGTGTGTGCGTGCGTGCGTGCGTGCGTGCATGTACGTGTGCTTTAGAGAAAACACTACCACTAAAATAGTATTTTCTGAAGCATTAGGTTCAGACAGAAATACTATGACTTCAGCAGTAGTTGAGTTATACTGCATGACATAGTTTCTGTAATTATCTTTAGTCAGATGATGTACACTACACAGTCAGCCAATGTGAGTATAACCCAGTCAACTAGAAAGCCCTCTGGGTTTGTGGGATTTTAAGGAAAGTGCTGAGTGTGCCACTCTGTGCTGACAGATCCTGTGTGTTTCCCACCCCAGGGTTTCGGGTGTCAGGACCAACATGTTTATGCGCTTTAAGAGCACTGCGAAGGATGGTCTGTTGCTATGGCGAGGCGACAGCCAAGTGAGGCCCAACAGTGACTTCCTGTCTTTAGGACTGCAGGATGGAGCACTCATTTTCAGGTGAACCCCTGACCTCAGCAAACACCCCCGACCACACCTTCCCTTTTCCCAAGGATGAACCCCTGACGTTACACATCACTCGATCACACCTTCTTTCCCTAATGGTGAACCCCTGACGTCACACATCCACTCGAGTCCACACCTTCCCTTTCCTAATGGTGGACCCCTGACGTCACACATCACTCGAGTCCACACCTTCCCTTTCCCTAATGGTGAACCCCTGACGTCACACATCACTCGAGTCCACACCTTCCCTTTCCCTAATGGTGAACCCCTGACGTCACACATCCTCAGTCCACGATCACAGTACCCTTCTTCCCTAATGGTGAACCCCGGACGTCACACATCACTCGAGTCCACACCTTCCCTTTTCCTTAAGGGTGAACCCCTGACGTCTCACATCACTCGAGTCCACACCTTCCCTCTATTCCCTAGCTGCGTGTCATACTTAAGAATCTAGAACTCTGCTAAAAATCCTCTATGTCGCTAAGCAGCACTAAAACATGGTCTGGAGGACCCAGGCTGGTAACATACTTGCCCAGCCTGTCTTTCCGTAATATTTGGGACAGTTCCTGGATTACAGATTAAGGCCAGGATGATTGCCATTCGTGTTAGATCCGCAATATAGCGCAATTTGCATTTAAAGGTCATTTCCGATTGAGAATTAACATACAGTTGGGGAGAACAAGTTATTTGATACACTGCCGATTTTGCAGGTTTTTTCTCTACCTGACAAGCACTGTAGACAGAGAGTTCATTGTAATAGAGTTTCTATCACTTAACTTGATGAGTACACTTCACTATGAGCAGACCGGAATCTAAAACAAAAATCCAGAAAATCACATTGTATGAATTTTTAAGTAATTATTTGCATTTTATTGCATGGACATATAAGTATTTTGATACATCAGAAAGCAGATCTTAATATTTGGTACAGAAACCTTTGTTTGCAATTACAGAGATCATACGTTTCCTGTAGTTCTTGACCAGGTTGCACACACTGCAGCAGGGATTTGGCCCACTCCTCCATACAGATCTTCTCCAGATCCTTCAGGTTTCGGGGGCTGTCGCTGGGCAATACGGACTTTCAGCTCCCTCCAAAGATTTCATTGGGTTTTCAGGTTGGGAAGACTGGCTAGGCCACTCCAGGACCTTGAGATGCTTCTTACGGCGCCACTCCTTAGTTGCCCATGGCTGTGTGTTTCAGGTCGTTGTCATGCTGGAGACCCAGGCCACGACCCATCTTCAATGCTCTTACTGAGGAAGGAGGTTGTTGGCCAAGATCTCGCGATACATGGCCCATCCATTCCCCCCTCAATACGGTGCAGTCATCCTGTTACCCTTTGCAGAAAAGCATCCCAAAGAATGATGTTTCCACCTCCATGCTTCACGGTTGGATGGTGTTCTTGGGGCTTGTACTCATTTCTTCTTCTTCTCCAAACACGGCGAGTGGAGTTTAGACCAAAAAGCTCTATTTTTGTCTCATCAGACCACATGACCTTCTCCCATTCCTTTCTGGATCATCCAGTATGGTCATTGGCAACTTCAGACGGGCCTGACATGCGCTGGCTTGAGGCAGTGTGACCTTGCGTGCGCTGCAGGATTTTTAATCCATGACGGTGTAGTGTGTTACTAATGGTTTTCTTTGAGACTTGTGTCCAGCTCTCTTCAGGTCACTGACCAGGTCCTGCCGTGTAGTTCTGGGCTGATAACTCACCTTCCTCATGATCATTGATGCCCCACGAGGTGAGATCTTGCATTGGAGCCCCAGACCGAGGGTGATTGACCGTCAATCTTGAACTTCTTCCATTTTCTAATAATTGCGCCAACAGTTGTTGCCTTCTCACCAAGCTGCTTGCCTTATTGTCCTGTAGGCCATCCCAGCCTGTTGCATGTCTACAATTTTATCCCTGATGTCCTTATACAGCTCTCTGGTCTTGGCCATTGTGGAGAGGTTGAGTCTGTTTGATTAGTGTGTGGACAGGGTCTTTTATACAGGAACGAGTTCAAACAGGTGCAGTTAATACAGAATGAGTGGAGACAGGAGTGCTCTTAAAGAAAAACTAACAGGTCTGTGAGAAGCCGGAAGTCTTACTGGTTGGTAGGTGATCAAATACTTATGTCATGACAATAAAATGCAAATTAATTACTTAAAAATCATACAATGTGATTTTCTGGATTTTTGTTTTAGATTCCGTCTCTCACAGTTGAAGTGTACCTATGATAAAAATTACAGACCTCTACATGCTTTGTAAGATAGGAAAACCTGCAAAATCGGCAGTGTATCAAATACTTGTTCTCCCCACTGTATTGCAGCATTTACCGTGAATGCATTCTCCACAAATGCGGGAAACATTGCCTTTAAAAGGTACATAGCCCTGAAAAGGATGAATCCCAGTTAAGCCTTAAAAACTACTCTTAGACTAAAAGTAGACTCCGGTACACCATTTTGTTGGTCCAGGACTAGGCATAATCGGTATCTGGAAACCAACCCTTTGAGTTGAGCCTTTGTCGTATGTGCATTGTTTCATTCCTGGCTGTGGATGATTGTAGCAGTAGTTAATTCCAATGTTGTCTTCCTGTGTCTGTAGCTATAACCTGGGCAGTGGTGTGGCCAATGTGATCGTTCAACGGAACATTCAGCGATGGGAGTGGCACAGAGTAAGGCTGTCAGGTGCTTTTCAATGCCTTCTCACTTGGAAATTAAATAAGAAAATGCATTACATTCTACTATGGTTTCTGGGAATGCAACATAATGTGTCTTAGCAGTGGCAAAACTTGTATGACATTGTAGATTAATCTCCCATTTGATCTTGTATTCCGTTGAAACATTTTGTTGCATATGGAATCAGGCAGTGTCTAAAAGACATTTGGAAGAATTTTGGAGGTCTGTCTCATTGCTTCAATTGGACTTCTTTAGACAAGTCTGGGAAATAGACATTAAAACTGTGTGTGTTATGTTATGTTGTGTGTGTGTGTGTGTTTCTCTGCCTTGATGTATGTGCGTATCTCCAATGTAGTCTCTAGGCCAGTGTTACAGCGGCATCATGGGCCACAAAAAAAGACTGAGAAATGACAGTAAAATGACAGGAATGACAGTAAATGTACATGTATTGTACACCAAGACCCCATCAATGTACAGCCCTTCCTCTATGTAGAATACATCCAGATTTGGGGTCCAAGTGGATTGATTCTCTCATGGACCTGCTTAGTGCTCCATTTTATTGAGCTAACATCCATTATTATGAGTGTCAGGGATAAGGTAATTTAAGGAAAAGGGGAAGAAAGAAAGATGAAAGGGACTAGTATGGTAATTTCTACACTCTCCATCTGAAAAGAACTCTCTAATTCCCATCATCTCTCTCTCCGCTGTTCATATCTGTGTTATATTGCCCAAAATTGGAGGCGAGGGAGAAGCTTTGGTATCCCTAGGTTCTCTGAAATCTTGTTGGAGTATAGGGTCCAAGAGTGTGTATGTTTCCCGCTCCGGTTGCCAGCATTCCTACACTTTATGTCTGAAACTAAATGAGTTGTGGGTATAAAACTGATGTTAAGTTTCCCTGCATCTAAAGTCCCGGCTACTAGGAAGCACCGCCTCTGGGTGAGCAGCTTTAATTCTTGTTTGCTTATGGGCGGAGATACAGCCCTCATTCAATGCTGGTCTTTGAGGCTCACGCCTTTCTGACGCTGTTGGTTCGGTATTAAACAGCACTAACAAAGGAATACAGAACTCTCTCTGGTGACGGTAATGTAGTCAGCAGGGCTTACTATCATGGGAATACGTCATAGACACTCTAGAAGGCGAAGCAGATAGTAGACTCGAGGACTTCCTTAGATATCGGGTTACCCACCCGCCGCCCATTTTCTACCAGACGCAGCTGTTCTATCACTTGGCCGGTACAATCCGTTAATATACAACCAGGCCAGCTGTGAAGTGGTTCGATGGGTCGTCGTTCAGCCACGACTCCGTGAAGAACATAAGATCCTGTAGCGGACAGTTTTTGAGATCTAACCCGGTGGGAGTAGAAAGTTATACTTCCTATTGGCTAAACGGTCGTCGATTTTTATTGTCCAAAGCATTTGGCACGCTATTTGGTCTTTAAAGGCAAATGGGACGGTGAAGGGGGGTTTATTAGATCGCCTACGAATTCTCAGGAAGGCAGGGTCCTCCTGACCTAACTGACTGGTGGCTCCCTCCCTTATCTCTTGCACCTTCCTCTTTCATGCATGGTAATTTACCACCAATGCAGCGGCAGCTTCATGTAGGGTGCCAATTGTGTCCCTGAACAAAAGGCATTTAGAGTCTCAGTGTTGCTTATCCTTCGGCGGGTTCTCGAAGACCTCTCAGCTGCTCAGCGATCTCAACCTTCGTCTGAATAATCATCTGTGGAATAAGTAACCAAATACCAAATCAAGTTGTCAACTCAAGTATTGTGCCCCAATATATATAACATCGATTTCATAAATAGACATCATATGTAAGTCCGCGCCTGCTGGAGGACATCTTCTCTGTGAAGGCTCCATCTGTGTTTTGTTGACAGATCGCTCTCCTCCCGTCATTTATTCTGCTTTAAGTTTGTTCCACCGCGCGGTTTTTTTATTTTTTAAGTAGATAAGCCTTATTGTGTTATTTTTTTACTACTTTGTATATATAAATTCGGTTTCTGTCCCGGATATTCCTATGTTTGACTTAATTTTAAAAAAGAAGGGAGATAACACGCGCAACGTTTTATGAGGTAAGGGAATTGCAAAGACGGTCGCCACCAGGATAGAGGGGGACCGTGGGGTGGAATTTTGTTTTGGTGGGCTAGTCTGTTTGCAGGGCTAGGTAACCAATGTATTATCTCTTTTTAGCATCAAATATTTTCAAGAATATAAATCTCTCTGAAGAAATATCGAAGTGCCTGGGAGGGATATGAATGTCTCTCGCATTAGAGAACAGCTTCCCGCTGTGGTCTTACTGTGCGCATGCGAGTCCATGGTCTTGAAAGTTACAATCTCCGACTGTTAGAAGCTAGACTCGCATGCAGCTTGAAATCCATGGTGACATAATGAAAAATTACCAACACGTAATTCAATAGCTGCATCCGCAGAACTGGTGGCCAAATAGGTGCTTGATAATAACCAAACATAACTGCCTGTTGTCAACTGCATCGCAGAACTGGTGGCCATTGGTGCTGAAATTACCAAAAACACTGGTGTTTGCGTACTTGCAGTGGGCAAACTGGTCCATGGTGCTGGAAATACCAACACTTTTCTTACTGCACTGCAAACAAAGCTGTCCATGGTGCTGAAATATCCCAACCTGGTTTTCCTAACATGCATTCAGTCTGATACCTGTGCTGGAAATACCAAACACTGTTTCTACAGCATGCAGCTGTCCATTGGTGCTGAAATGATCAACATCTGGTGTTCTAAACTGATGCAGCTGCCAAATGATCCCCGCTGAAATACCAACACAGGGTGCGAGCCAGCACTCCCTGTCAGCCTCGTCAACAACACAAACAAGGTATATTTAATCCATATCATCAGTGTGTCAACCAGCAGAGGGGATATGTGAAAGACAGTGTCTTGATCATCCAACTCACCAGCTCAACCACAGGTGACTCGTTGACATGCTCATGTCTGTAATGCTGTAAGTTGCAGTTAAGCCGTCCTTGGACTGATAAGACCTAGCCTCCACCGTGTTCTACCATCCATCCTATTCCACAGGGCTGAAGCAGCAGTGTGGTAATACGCCATGGCTCAAGGGTACTCAGTGATATGAGCAGTGGCTGTCCCATGTTAGGACTGTGCTTGCTGTGGTGCTATCAACAGTATTGCCACCTTTAGAGACTGTTTTGCTAGGTGCCTATCGACAGTACACCTACTGCCACTGTGAGGCTAAATTGCTACCAACAGAGGCAATCATTTAAGAGATTAGGACGTATAAATATCAAGAATAACACCCAGAAGTCAGTGGAGGGTAAAAACTCCTCTGAGTTCACCACTTCGGTAATGGTTCTGCCGGGTGTATAACAGAAACTAACTCCTATACACATTGCTGGATGACCCATATCTGGTCTCTGTCTCTTAATACACACACGGCCCAGGGCTAGCAACAACGCCTGTCTATTTTGTGGGTCAGGCTGAGCTAGCTACTCTCTATCCCCTCTCTCTCTCTCTCTTCTCTCTCTGCTTCTCTCCTGTCATCTCTCTCTCTCAATCTCTCTCTCTCTCTCTCTCTCTCTCGCTCTCTCGCTCTCTCAAAAAACAAGCGCAATGTTTTCTCTAAAGCCTCTAAAAGGCTCTTAAAAATAGCGGTTCCCATCACAAATCTGACTGTGAGATGCTAACAATTTGGATAATCTACCCTCTATCTATCTATACATGGTAAAAAAACTCCACACTCCTACTATTCAGACACATCTAAAAATAAAGGATATAAAGCAAAAGCATAACTTTGCTCCTTGTTTTAACACTCCTGTTTTTACACTCCTGTTTTGACACTACTGTTTGTAATCAGCGTGCGCTGTTTTAACACTCCTGCCTTTTAAGGCACTCCTGTTTCCGAACACTCCTGTTGAACAACTCCTGTTTTTTAACACTCCTGTGGTTGTTATATTCACTCGTTATTTACTCTGTTAACACTCCTGTCTAANAAATCTTTGAAAATTCAAAACGCTTCTAGCATGCACGCCTAACTAGCAACCATTTTACACCGGTTACATAGTTTGTTTCCGCGCAAGGTGCATTGGAAGAATTGTAAATCCAATGTAAAAGGCTAATGGAGTTTGCATTGCGAATTATTTGGATGTGATGTGTCCATATATGTTTATTATGCCACCTATCGGTTGTAAATGTTGTCGCTACATCAGTCTATGGCTGAGCTGAGTTGAGCTGTGTCATTTTGTCGGATGACAAGAAATAAACGGCCATCGGAGGGTATCACTTGTGTATCTTGGCTACATTGGTATTTAGGCCTACATTTGGCAAACCTTTTTGTCAATTTCGGTTAATAGCCTTAGCTATGTCATTCGGGTAGCGCTAGCTGGCCTGACCACGTGATATAACTAGCCACTAAATCTGATTACCGAGGTAGCTAATTTGTAGTACCACTGAGCTAGTGCTGCTAGCTAACTCCACCAGACAGAGTGGCTTGCAAAAGTATTCACCCCCCTGGCATTTTTCCTATTTTGTTGCCTTACAACCTGGAATTAAAATTGATTTTTGGGGGGTTTGTATCTTTGATTTACACAACATGCCTACCACTTTGAAGATGCAAAATATTTTTATGTGAAACAAACAAGAAATAAGACAAAAAAACGTTGAGCGTGCATAACTATTCACCCCCCCCCAGACAATACTTTGTAGAGCCACCTATTGCAGCAATTACAGCTGCCAAGTCTCTTGGTGTATGTCTCTATAAAACGTGGCAATCTAGCCACTGGGATTTTGCCCATTCTTCAATGCAAAACTGCTCCAGCTCCTTCAAGTTGGATGGGTTCCACTGGTGTACAGGGCAATCTTTAAGTCATACCACAGAAACTCAATTGGATTGAGGTCTGGGCTTTGACTAGGCCATTCCAAGACATTTAAATGTTTCCCCTTAAACCACTCGAGTGTTGCTTTAGCAGTATAATTAGGGTCATTGTCCTGCTGGAAGGTGAACCTCTGTCCCAATCTCAAATCTCTWGGAGACTGAAACAGGTTTCCSWCAAAAATGTCCCTGTATTTAGCGCCATCCATCATTCCTTCAAATTCTGACCAGTTTCCCAGTCCCTGCCGATGAAAAACATCCTCACAGCATGATGCTGCCACCACCACCATGCTTCACTGTGGGGATGGTGTTATCGGGTTGATGAGAGGTGTTGGGTTTGCACCAGACATAGCATTTTCCTTGATAGCCAAAAAGCTAAATTTTAGTCTCAAAGGACCAGAGTACCTTCTTCCATATGTTTGGGAAGTYTCCCACATGCCTTTTGGCGAACACCAAACTTGTGTGCTTATTTTTTTCGTAAGCAATATATTTTTTTCTGGTCACTCTTCCATAAAGACCAGCTCTGTGGAGTGTATGGCTTAAAGTGGTCCTATGGACAGATACTCCAATCTCCGCTGGGCAGCTTTGCAGCTCCAGGGTTATCTTTGGTCTCTTTGTTGCCTCACTGATTAATGCCCTCCTTGCCTGCTCCATGAGATTTGGTGGACGGCCCTCTCTTGGCAGGTTTGTTGTGGTGCCATATTCTTTCCATTTTTGTATAATTAATTTAATGGTGCTCTGCGGAATGTTCAAAGTTTCTGATCTTTTTTTATAACTCAACCCTGAACGGTACTTCTCCACAACTTTGTCCCTGACCTGTTTGGAGAGCTCCTTGGTCTTCATGGTGCCGCTTGCTTAGTGGTGTGGCAGACTCTGGGGTCTTTCAGAACAGGTGTATATATACTGAGATCATGTGACAGATCATGTGACACTTAGATTGTGTAATGAATACTCAGGGAGAAAAAGGTGTAGATTCACACGCAGAGCACGGCAGGTGTTTATTTCGCCTTCGCAGAAGGCAGGAATCGTGGTCACAGGCAGGTAATGGTCATATACAGGTAGGCAAACAGGCAGGTGAATCTAAACTAAGACTGAAGGCTATAACTGGTTCTCACAAACAAGCTAGGATTAGGCATAGTAGAGTCAAAACTAACAATACCTCACAAAAGCACAAACAGAATGAACTGAACTAAATAAGCAGCTGATGAGACCAGGTGAGTAACTAAGACAGGTGAAATCAATGAACAAAAATGAAAGACAGGGCCACGTTCAAGAACACAAAGAAACAGGGCCACGTTCAAGAACACAACGAAACAGAACACAAGGTTGACTAAGAAAATAAATACAAATTGTTACAGATTGCACACAGGTGGACTTTTTGAAACTAATTATGTGACTTCTGATGGTAATTGGTTGCACCAGATCTTATTTAGGGGTTTCATAGAAAAGGGTGTGAATACATATGCACGCACCACTTTTCCATTTAAATAAAGATAATTAACACTTTTTTTTTTCACTTCACCAATTTGGACTATTTTGTGTATGTCCATTACATGGAATCCAAATAAAAAATTCATTTAAATTACAGGTTGTAATGCAAAAAAATAGGAAAAAGAGCCACGTAGCTAGCTAGTCATTTCATTATAGCATCATAAAGCAATGACAGCCCAAGTGACAAGCTAAGTAGCTAACCTTAGCTAGCTGGATAAATTGGCTGGCTGGCTGGCTGGCTGGCTGGCTGGCTGGCTGGCTGGCTGGCTGTCTGGATGGCTGGATAGGTAGATAGAGTTGAAGTCGGAAGTTTACATACACTTAGGTTGGAGTCCTGAAAACTTGTTTTTCAACCACTCCACAAATTTCTTGTTAACAAACTATAGTTTTGGCAAGTCAGTTAGGACATCTACTTTGTGCATGACAAGTAATTTTTCAACAATTGTTTACAGACAGATTATTTCACTTATAATTCACTGTATCACAATTTCAGTGGGTCAGAAGTTTACATACACTAAGTTGACTGTGCCTTTAAACAGCTTGCTTAGAAAATTCCAGAAAATTGGGTCATGGCTTTAAGAAGCTTCTGATAGGCTAATTGACATAACTTGAGTCAATTGAGGTGTACCTGTGGATGTATTTCAAGGCCTACCTTCAAACTCAGTGCCTCTTTGGCCTTGACATCATGGGGAAATCAAAAGAAATTAGCCAAGACCTCAGAAAAAAATTGTAGACCTCCACAAGTCTGGTTCATCTCTTGGGAGCAATTTCCAAACGCCTGAAGGTACCACGTTCATCAGTAAACAATAGTACGCAAGTATAAACACCATGGGACCACGCAGCCATCATACCGCTCAGGAAGGAGACACATTCTGTCTCCTAGAGATGAACGTACTTTGGTGGCGAAAAGTGCAAATCAATCCAGAACAACAGCAAAGGACTTGTGAAGATTCTGGAAGAAAACAGGTACAAATGTATTATATCCACAGTAAAACGAGTCCTAATATCGACATAACCTGAAAGGCCGCTCAGAAAGAGAAGAAGCCACTGCTCCAAAACCCATCAAAAAAGCCAGCTACGGTTTGCAACTCCAAATGGGGAAAAGATCGTACTTTTTGGAGAAATGTCCTCTGGTTGATGACAAAAATAGAATGTTTGGCTATAATGACATCATTATGTTTGGAGGAAAAAGGTGGAGGCTTGCAAGCGGAAGAACCCATCCCCAACCGTGAGCACGGGGGTGGCAGCATCATGTTGTGGGGTGCATTCCTGCAGGAGGGACTGGTGCACTTACAAAATAGATGGCATCATGAAGTAGGAAAATGGTGTGGATATATTGAAAACAACATCTCAAGACATCAGTGCAGGAAGTTAAAGCTGGTCGCAAATGGGTCTCCAAATGGACAATGACCCCCAAGCATACTCCAAAGTTGTGGCAAAATGGCTTAAGGACAACAAAGTAAAGATATTGGAGTGGCCATCACAAAGCCCTGACCTCAATCCTATAGAAAATTTGTGGGCAGAACTGAAAAAGCGTGTGTGCGAGCTAGGAGGCCTACAAACCGACTCAGTACACCAGCTCTGTCAGGAGGAATGGAACAAAATTCACCCAAACTTATTGTGGGAAGCTTGTGGAAGGCTGCCCGAAACGTTTGACCCAGTTAAACAATTTAAAGGCAATGCTACCAAATACTAATTGAGTGTATGTAAACTTCTGACACCATGGGGAATGTGATGAAAGAAATAAAACTGAAATAAAATAATTCTTCTGCTTTTATTCTGACATTCACATTCTTAAAATAAAGTGGTGGTCCTACTGACTAAGACAGGGAATTTTTACTAGGATTAATGTCAGGTATGTGGAAACTGAGTTTAAATGTATTTGGCTAAGGTGTATGTAAACTTCCGACTTCAACTGTAGATAGATAGATAGAAGTATTGATGCTCTTCTGAATTATGGTCCATTCATGTCAGATAATACACATTATTTATCTGTCTCCAGAATCAAATTGCAAAGATAAATGGCTATATCTTCTTCTCTATTATTATTATTACTTTTATTTGGTATTCCAGTTTTAAATAGCCTTAAACAGCACTGTGTGTCAATTTACACTGTATAGCAGAGTCGTTAATGTGATTTAAAAAAAATTATTTCTATGATTCTAGCTAGATAACGAGGCATCTGAATTTTACACCTCAGTGCAGTCAGACTGTCATTTTCTTACTAGTACACAGGACAGTCCTCTTGGCTTTACAATCATTCCATGCTTATCAAGAATATAATGAATTAAGACCGTATTGCTGTATATATTGTGATTCACCGTAGCACCATTAGTATTGTGATTTACTGCTATGTATGCATTGAATTATTCTACACGTTCTCTGTCCTTGTGTTGGTAAATTGGCACATGCAAGGTTGGTTGTCACCAGTCAGTGGAACCTTGTAGCCTTGTCCATACTTTTTAAAGCGCGAAAAAGAGAGAGCATAAATGACTCATTTATGCCACAGTTCACTGTATCAACCTAACATATTATTTCAACTAGGCGTTTATCAGCTAAAAAGCTACACATTTAAAACCCTTTTCACGCTAATAACGTCCCGGATCCCGGGAGCACACCGCCCACCCCCACACATGATTAAGCATAGATAGCATAGCTTTCAACAAGTAGATAGAGCATCGTAAATATCAATTTAAATCACCAGTCGCAGACACCAAGATGAAAGATTACAGATCTTGTGAATAAAAGCCACCATTTCAGATTTTTTAAAAATGTTTTAACAGGGAAGACAAAATATGTAAATTATTAGCCTAAACACGTTAGGCAAAATAACACGCCACTATTTCTACTCCATCAGTTTCCTTACTCCTTCAGGTGCTTATCACCGCAATTCGCTCTAACTAAGATATTGATAGGCCAATAACCTATAAAAAAAACCATCAGATGACAGTCCTGATAACATATTCATGGTATAGGGATAGTTTTTGTTAGAAAAAAGGTGCATATTTCAGGTAGAAATCACAAGTTTAACAATTGCAACCGACCATCAAAAATCCACTAGAACTTACTAAGATAGAGGCAATCGTGTATGAACCATTTACTCATCATAAAACATTTCATAAAAATAGACAAAGCATAGCATGGAAAGACCCCAGTTCTTGGTGATTCACGACCGTTATTTCATATTTCAGATTTTCTAAGCGTTTTTCAAGCGAAAACACAATAATCGATAAAGTTAGCATACTACATGTTCCCCAACGTTATCGCAGAGCATGCGACTTCCAGCGACTAAGAAAAGGAGCCCCGCCTAAATAACGTAAATCAACCGCGGGCGCCAAAAGATATTAATTTTTCAACTAAACTTCTCAGAATTCCTTCGATGACAGCTACCTGTAAACATCATTTTTACAACATACAATATACAGTTTGTTGCGAAACAAGGTGCATATTTAGCCAATACAAAACCGTGTTACACAATAAAAATACTAGGAAACTCAAGCCTCAAAAGTCTGACGTCATGCTATCAGAGTGATCTAGGTTTAATTGAAAGCTAATCATATACTTGACTAAAAAATAACAGGTAGACAGGACATCGAAAGACAAATTAAGTTCTTGATGCAACCGCCTGATTTACATTTTTTAAAAATTAATCCTTACTTTTCAATACAGGGTCGCCAGGTGAGCTATACCCAAACAAAATGGCGAAATATGCGTTTAAAATAATTTCGACAGAAACACGGTTTATCATATTAAAATTGCTTACCTTTGAGCTGATCTTCCCATCAATATTCTTGGGCAGATGTATCCTTTCTATGTTATAAACGTCAATTTTGGTCGATAGATGTCCTCTGTCCTTTCGAATGTCCAAGCCACCAACGACGACAACCTAAAACGGTGTCCAAACTTTCAGAGTGCACACAAAGAAATTCCTCAAAATCCGCACTAAACGGATATAACATTGCTATAGAAACGGTTCAATTAACTAACATTATGATGTTTTTTAAACAACTATAACGACTGAAAACATGACCGGGAGAAAATATTGCTGGTTAGAAACGATTTGGAACGAGGCAGGTCCGATGGCTTCACGCTTGAGGCCGCACGTTGAGAAGGACGGTCTCTGTAATGTTTTGTCATTATAATGGCTGTGAACGTCCCATCGACCTTCATTGAAAACCGTGATGACGTACAGACACCCAGAGGAAGACGTAGGCAAGTGTCGGTTCTTCATAGCATTCCACTGTGGCATTATAAAAACAGAACCCAGATCAGAGGTAAATTTCTGAAATTGAACCCTGTCATGAAAGTGCTGTAGAAATTGTTTCTGTACCACTCAGAGACAAAATTTCAAACTCCTATAGAAACCTAATAGACTGTTTTCTAATCCAATAATAACAATAATATGCATAATTGTAAGATCAAGAATTTAGCACGAGGCAGTTTAATTTGGAGCACACAAATATGCTAATGCCGGAAACAGCACCCCCTATAGTTTGCAAGAAGTTTTAAAAGGATTTTAAAAAGATGTAAGTGTTTTCTATGGATAAAAGGAAGCAATGAGACCTGAGAGTCTACATCGGTGAGGGTATGATCTTGACCCTCATGTAACTTATCACTAATCATCATTAGCTCATTACCCCGGATTATCCGTAACCATGGTAAACCCACATGAATGTAGAAGTGTTATAGAAACATTGTTTATTCTTATTGCAATAAAAGTGACTCCAAATGACACAATACACTTATTTACCATCATTTCTATTGGGCAACAAAATAATCTGAAACACAACCCTCAAACAACTGCATATGCATCCAACAAGTGGTAGAGTCACAAGCTTGATGTTGTCATTTCCAATGCTAGAATTATGGGAACCAAATACTATAAAGTAGTCAAAAAACTTTGGATACTTTAATTGATTAGAATCTTTAGGGGTGTCAAAATTTTGACCCTTACCTTTTTGAGAAAAATAAACATTACTTGTTAAACAAAATATCTTTCTCTGAGCAATTGTATTAGTATGAAATAATATATTGTGCAATTTTTTGGAGCATACAATATAGCTAAGTATTTATTATTTATTTTACACTGGTCTTATTGCTCATCTTTATCAAGGCTGTCAGTAATTTTGGACCCCCACTGTAGTAATCAGACAGAAGAGATGGTAGACCTGTTCGACTATTTTTGAAGGAGGTTGTGCAGGAAATAAGGTTCAAGTTGACAAGAATTGGCAGTGATGTCACTCCAGTATATTCATTCTTACCTGCTACATGATATTTTCAATGCTTCGATTTAGTGCAAACGATTATCAAAAGTACCGAACCATCATTACTTCAGCACACTGAAATTCAGGAGTTACTGTATCACCAATCAAGTTACATTATTATCTTTGCAGTTCAGTCTTTGTTGTCGAGTTTACATACAGTATGAACACAATAATCAATGCTTCATATTTGGCTGTTGATGCTCCTACATGGATCCCAAAGTATAATCAAGGATCTTTTCAGTGGTTCAACGCACTGTCAACTCAAACAACTCCCTCGACCAATCAGATTCATTAAAGAAAGACGAGTGCCGCCGGGGTGTCCTTTCGCCATTGCATCCTCACTGGTTAAGCACTACCCGAACCTCAATAATCCACTTGAGCAAGCCGTGAAGTGTAAAATCTATTGTCTGGACATTATAATGACCCATGTTTGTAGTCCTGCACCTCCTGAACATGTTGATGTAGCAGAGTAAACAAATCTGCAAGGAAGCTGAAAGGAAGGGGAGTGTAACAGGTGAGATAGCCCTGTGTTGCATGCCATTGAATATGCTCCTGGATAGATTCCCTTTGTCTGGTTTACTTTCAGGTTAAAACCTGTTTAGGGTGCAAGCCCGATATCGGGACACCTCTGACAACATCCAGCTCAAGTGCAGGGCGCGAAATTCAAAAATCTATTTTTTTTAAATACTTTAACTTTCCACACATTAACAAAGTCCAATACAGCATTTTGGAAAGATAAAAACATCTTGTCAATCCAGGCCAACATGTCGATTTTTTAAAATGTTTTACAGAGAAAACACAACATATATTTATGTTTAGCTCACAACCAAATGAAAAAAAGAGGACAGACATTTTTTCACAGCACAATAGGATGCAAGTAAAATGCACAAGCCAACCTAACTAACCTAGAACAACCTAAATAACCCTAGAAAAACTACCTTCAGATGAAACAGTCTATAACCATGTTACACAATAAATCTATGGTTTTGTTCAAAAAAATTTGCAATATTTAGCTAATAAAATGCAGTTTTTTACATTACCTGGCTTACCATCATAGCTACAGTCAGAAATCGCACGGGAGTAGCCAGAGAAATACAGACAAAACGTCAACTTCTAATTACACATCAAAAACATTTTTCAGAGAAAATATATGGTGGATAGCTAATGAAAGACAAAGATCTTGTGAATAGCAAATATTTTCCAGATTTTAAAATGTTTACAGCGAAAACACGCACAATAATATTTTATGTAAGCTCACCACAAAAAAGAAAAGACAGACAGACAATTTTCCACAGCAACGTAGCAATGCAAGTAGCATGCACAAAGCTAACCAAAACTAACCTAGAACCACCCTAAATAACCTAGAACCAACCTAAATAACCTAGAAAAAACTCCCTCAGATGAACAGTCGCTAAACAATGTTAACACAATAAATCTAATGTTTTTGTTCGAATAATTTTGCATATTTTAGCTATAAATCAGTTTTAAACATTACTGGCTACCATCTTAGCCACATCATAGCTTACAGTCAGAAATCGGCACGGCAGTAGCCAGTAGAAAATACAGACACTAACGTCAACTACTAATTACACCATCAGAAAACATTTCAGAAAAATATATGGTGGATAGCTAATGAAAGGAAAGACTCTTGTGAATAACAAGACACATATTTCCGATTTCTGAAGTGTTTTAACAGCGACCACAATAGTATCGTAATATTAGCTTACTACAATAAGCTAACACATAACAGCGGCATTGATTCTAGTCAATACGCTAGTGATAGCACAGTTCGACCAGATAATATGAAAAAGCATCCCAAATTGGGGGTTCCTATTTGTTTGATTTTCCATCAGTAATGTTCTACAAAGGGTCCCTTTTTCATAGAACCGTCTTCATTTGGACCCAGAACGAACGATGTCCCTTTTGAATTAGCCAAACACACGGCCGATGCCTGCTACCGTCTCCAGTCTTGACAAAATTTCTTGCGTCGGCATCACGTCTAAAGTCCAGAATCAATTTCAAATAATTAATTAAAGTATATTGAAAAAACATACTTTAGGATGATATTGTGACATCTATCAAATAAAATCGAAGCCGGGGGCCATATTCACCTAATAACGAGGGTTTTTCCCAGGAGCAGTCCAAGTTCTACTTCGCGCCCTGTGCACCCCGATCCGAGTCAGAAACAAAAATAAAGTGCGCACTTATCAATCCAAGATCTTGTTTTCATCCCTGACAGAGATAATTCAAGTCATTTCTTCTCTCAACTTCCGCAATGAACACATAGGGAAGGCCGTGTACGTGTTTCTACAGTCCTAAGTGCAAGGCCTTTTTTATAGAGAGTATCTTGAAGAGAGACATAGCTTCTTGGAAATGTCACTTCGGATAGAAAATGGGGCTGTAAAAATAGTTATGTTTCAACTTAGAGAAAATAATAAAACGGTTTTAGAAACTATGAGACTGTTTTCTATCAATATTAATAATAATATGCATATTGTAAGAGCAAAAAAAAATTATTAAGAGGCCGTTTGAAAAATTTGGCACATATTTTCCAGTTTTTCAAACGCTCCCCTTCAGCCATAACAGGTTTTAACGAAGTAATTTAAGCAGACTTTGTTCCCCCTTTCTATAAAAGAAGAGCACGTGTTGTGCTCTGGACACAAGCTGGACAGGGAGAGGCTGCTGCTGGACCCAAGCTGACAAACGTGGAACGTTGAGTTTTTACTGAATTTGTTTGATAAGCATTTTGAATAAACTAAGAGTAAAGTAAAGACTATTGTTTGTTGTTTTCGCTTGTTGTGAACAGCTTGGAGGCAAAAGTAGAAGCACAAGGCCGGTTATTGACATTGTTTAGCTGTATTATGATCTGTGCATTTGAAGGGGAAGGCTAATATTTGAACCATTGAGCTTTACTTTCTGAAGTTATGTTGGATTTGCCTGTGGCCTGGTTCATGTTTGCTGTGTTCAACTAAACTAACTGAGTGATGTGTGATATCTCATCCACTGATCTATCCATTGGTGTACACTAAACAACTAAATACAACCTCGCAACTAGGTGCATTTAAAGGGATAGTTCACTCCAATTGCTAAATAACATACAGGTTTCCGCTTACCCTGTAAGCAGTCCCTATGGACAAGGTCATGAAGCCATCCATGTTTTGGTTCATTATCCCTGCACTGTTTCCAAATGCTATTGTTTGACCATGACTTGAATGAGATCTCTCCTCAACAACAACAAACCG
>NC_036855.1:1833590-1835993 GCF_002910315.2 Salvelinus sp. IW2-2015
TGATAAGAGTTGAAGTCGGAAGTTTACATACACTTAGGTTGGAGTCCTGAAAACTTGTTTTTCAACCACTCCACAAATTTCTTTAACAAACTATAGTTTGGCAAGTCTTAGGACATCTACTTTGTGCATGACACAAGTAATTTTCCCAACAATTGTTTACAGACAGATTATTCACTTATAATTCACTGTATCACAATTCAGTGGGTCAGAAGTTTACATACACTAAGTTGACTGTGCCTTTAAACAGCTTGAAAATCCAGAAAATTATGTCATGGCTTTAGAAGCTTCTGATAGGCTAATTGACATCATTTGAGTCAATTGGAGGTGTACCTGTGGATGTATTCAAGGCCACCTTTAAACTCAGTGCCTCTTTTGTTGACATCATGGGAAATCAAAAGAAATTAGCCAAGACCTCAGAAAAAATTGTAGACCTCCACAAGTCTGGTTCATCCTTGGAGCAATTTCCAAACGCCTGAAGGTACCACGTTCATCCGTACAAACAATAGTACGCAAGTATAACAACCATGGGACGCAGCAGCCTCATACGCTCAGGAAGGAGACGCATTCTGTCTCCTAGAGATGACGTACTTTGGTGCGAAAAGTGCAAATCAATCCCAGAACAACAGCAAAGGACCTGTGAAGATTCTGGAAGAAACAGGTACAAAATGTATTATATCCACAGTAAAAACGATCCTATATTGACATAACCTAAAAAGGCCGCTCAGAAAGGAAGAAGCCACTGCTCAAAACCACATAAAAAAGTCAGACTACGGTTTGCAACTCCACATGGGGAAAAGATCGTACTTTTTGGAGAAATGTGCTCTGGTCTGATGAACAAAAATAAACTGTTTGGCCATAATGACCATCTTATGTTTGGAAAAAGGTGGACTTGCAAGCCGAAGAACACCATCCAACCGTGAAGCACGGGGGTGGCAGTCATCATGTTGTGGGGTGCTTTCCTCTGCAGGAGGGACTGGTGCACTTCACAAAATAGATGGCATCATGAAGTAGGAAAATTGTGGATATATTGAAACAACATCTCAAGACATCAGTCAGGAAGTTAAAGCTTGGTCGCAAATGGGTCTTCCAAATGGACAATGACCCCAAGCATACTTCCAAAGTTGTGGCAAAATGGCTAAAGGACAACAAAGTCAAGATATTGGAGTGGCCATCACAAAGCCCTGACCTTTCTTACTGGTACAGGTCAGTCCTCTTGGCTTTACAATCATTCATGCTTATCAAGAATATATGAATTAAACCGTATTGCTGTATTATATTGTGATTCACCGTAGCACCATTATGTATTGTGATTTACTGCTATGTATGCATTGAATTATTCTACACGTTCTCTGTCCTTGTGTGGTAATTGCACATGACAGGTTGGTTGTAACCAGCAGTGCAACCTTGTAGCCTTGTCCATCTTCTTAAAGCAGGAAAAGAGAGAGCAGTAAAAGGATATCATCTTCTGCCACATCAACTGTATCAACCTACCATATTATTTCACACTAGGCTTTATTACTAAAAGCTACACATTTAAAAGGATTAAAAAGATGCATGTTTTCTATGAATTAAAGGAGAGCAATGAGACCTGAGAGGTCTACAYGGTGAGGGTATGATCTTTGACCCTCTGTAACTTTATCACTCATCATTAGCTCATTTTCCGGATTATCCGTAACCATGGTAGCACCCACATGAATGTAGAAGTGTTAAGAAACATGTTTTATTCTTATTTGCAATAAAAGTGACTCCAAAATGACACAATACACTATTTACCATGCATTTCTATTGGGCACAAAATAATCTGAAACACAACCTAAACGAACTGCATATGCATCCAACAAGTTTGTAGAGTCACAAGCTTGATGTTGTCATTTCATGCTAAGAATATGGGACCAAATACTATAAAGTAGTCAAAAATACTTTGGAATACTTTATTGATTAGAATCTTTAGGGGTGTCAATCATTTTGACCCTTACCTTTTTGAGAAAAATTAACATTACTTGTTAAACAAAATATCTTTCTCTGAGCAATTGTATTAGTATGAAATAATATAATTGTGCAATTCTTTGGAGCATACAATATAGCTCAGTATTTGTATTATTTATTTTACACTGTCGTTATTGCTCATCTTTATCAAGGCTGTCAGTAATTTTGGACCCCCACTGTAGTAACAGACAGAAGAGATGGTAGACCTGTCGACTATTTTGAAGGAGGTTTGTGCAGGAAATAAGGTTCAAGTTGACAAGATTGGCAGTGATGTCACTCAAGTACACTGCTCAAAAAAATAAAGGGAACACTTAAACAACACAATGTAACTCTAAGTCAATCACACTTCTGTGAAATCAAACTGTCCACTTAGGAAGCAACACTGATTGACAATAAATTTCACATGCTGTTGTGCAA
>NC_036855.1:1838373-1842162 GCF_002910315.2 Salvelinus sp. IW2-2015
GGAGAGAGAATGGTCGGCAATGGGTCTTCAAATGGACATTGACCCCAAGCATACTTCCAAAGTTGTGGCAAATGGCTTAAGGACAACAAAGTCAAGATATTGGGGCGGCCATCCAAAAGCCCTGACTCAATCCTATAGAAAGTTTGTGGGCAGAACTGAAAAAGCGTGTGTGCGAGCAAGGAGGCCTACAACACTGACTCAGTTACACAGCTCTGTCAGGAGGAATGGAACAAAATTCACCCACTTATTGTGGGAAGTTTTGTGAAGGCTGCCCGAAACGTTTGACCCAAGTTAAACAATTTTAAGGCAATGCTACCAAATACTAATTGAGTGTATGTAAACTTCTGACCCACTGGGAATGTGATGAAAGAAATAAAACCTGAAATAAATAATTCTCTCTGCTATTATTCTGACATTTCACATTCTTAAAATAAAGTGGTGATCCTAACTGACCTAAGACAGGGAATCTTCTACTAGATTAATGTCAGGTATGTGGAAAACTGAGTTTAAATGTATTTTGGCTAAGGTGTATGTAAACTTCCAACTTCAACTGAGATAGATAGATAGAAGTATTGATGCTCTTCTGAATTATGGTCATTCATGTCAGATAATACACATTATTATTCTGTCTCCAGAATCAAATGCAAAGATAAAGTGGCTATATCTTCTTCTTCTATTATTATTATTATTTTATTTTGGTATTCCAGTTTTAATAGCCTTAACAGCACTGTGTGTCAATTTACACTGTATAGCAGAGTCGTTAATGTGATTTTAAAAATGTATTTCTATGATTCTAGCTAGATAACGAGGCATCTGAATTTACACCTCAGTGCCGTCCAGACTGTCATTTTCTTACTAGTACAGGACAGTCTCTTGGCTTTACAATCATTCATGCTTATCAAGAATATTGAATTAAACCGTATTGCTGTATTATATTGTGATTCACAGTAGCACCATTATGTATTGTGATTTCTGCTATGTATGTATTGAATTATTCTACACTTTCTCTGTCCTGTGTGGTAATTGCACATGACAGGTTGGTTGTAACAGCAGTGCAACCTTGTAGCCTTGTCCATCTTTCTTAAGCAGGAAAAGAGAGAGCAGTAAAATGACTTCATCTTCTGCCACATCAACTGTATCAACCTACCATCTATTTCACACTAGGCTTTATACTAAAAGCTACACATTTAAAAGGATTAAAAAGATACACTGTTTCTATGGATTAAAGGAGAGCAATGAGACCTGAGAGGTCTCAACGGTGAGGGTATGATCTTTGACCCTCTGTAACTTTATCATTCATCATTAGTTCATTACCCGGATTATCCGTAATCATGGTAGCACCCACATGATGTAGAAGTGTTTAGAAACATGTTTTATTCTTATTTGCAATAAAAGTGACTCCAAAATGACACAATACATTATTTACCATTAATTTCTATTAGGCACAAAATAATCTAAAAGACAACCTAAACGAACTGCATATGCATCCAACAAGTTTGTAGAGTCACAAGCTTGATGTTGTCATTTCATGCTAAGAATATGGGACAAATACTATAAAGTAGTCAAAATACTTTGGAATACTTTATTGATTAGAATCTTTAGGGGTGTCAATAATTTTGACCCTTACCTTTTGAGAAAAATAAACATTACTTGTTAAACAAAATATCTTTCTCTGAGCAATTGTATTAGTATGAAATAATATAATTGTGCAATTTTTTGGAGCATACAATATAGCTCAGTATTTGTATTATTTATTTTACACTGTCGTTATTGCTCATCTTTATCAAGGCTGTCAGTAATTTTGGACCCCCACTGTAGTAACAGACAGAAGAGATGGTAGACCTGTCGACTATTTTGAAGGAGGTTTGTGCAGGAAATAAGGTTCAAGTTGACAAGATTGGCAGTGATATCACTCAAGTATATTCTTCTTACTTGCTACAGATATTTTCATGCTTCGATTTAGTGCAAAGATTCTCAACAGTACCGAACCATCATTACATTCAGCACACTGGATCAGGAGTTTACTGTATCACCAATCAAGTTACTTTATTATCTTTGACAGTCAGTCTTTGTTGTCGAGTTACATACAGTATGAACACAATATCAAATGCTCATATTYGGCTGTTGATCTCCTACATGGKTCCCAAAAGATAATYAAGGRTCTTTTCAGTGGTTCAACCAGCTGTCACTCAAAAACTCCTCGACCAATCAGATTCATTAAGARAGACGAGAGCCCCGGTGGTGTCTTTYGCCATTGCATCCTCACTGGTTAAGCCTACCCAACCCTCAATATCCACTTGGAGCAAGSGTGAAGTGTAAAATCTATKGTCTGGACATTATAATGACCCATGTTTGTAGTCCTGSASCTCCTGAACWTGTTGATGTACAGAGTAAACAAATCTGYAGGAAGCTGAAAGGAAAGGGGGAGTSTAACAGGGTGAAGATAGCCCTGTGTTGCTATTGCATTGAATATGCTCCTGGATAGATTCCCTTTGTCTGRTTACTTTCAGGTTAACGAAGTGATTAAGCAGACTTGTTCCCCTTTCTATAAAAGAAGAGCACGTGTTGTGCTCTGGACACAAGCTGGATCAGGGAGAGGCTGCTGCTGGACCCCAAGCTGACAACTGGAACGGTTGAGTTTTTACTGAATTGTTGGATGAGCATTTTGATAAACTAAGAGTAAAGTAAAGACTATTGTTGTTTGTTTCCTTGTTGTGACAGCTTGGAGGCCAACAAAGTAGAAGCACAAGCGGTTATTGAATTGTTTAGCTGTATTATGATCTGTGCATTTGAAGGGGAAGGCTAATATTTGACCATTGAGCTTTACTTTCTGTAGTTATGTTGTATTTGCCTGTGGGCCTGGTTCACTGTTTGCTGTGTTCAACTAAACTAACTGAGTGATGTGTGATATCTCTCCACTGAATCTATCCATTGTGTACCTAACCTAAATAACAACCTGCAACTAGGTGCATTAAAGGGAYAGTTCACTCAAATTGCWAAATAACATACWGGTTTCCTTACCCTGTAAGCAGTCTATGGACAAGGTATGACAGCCATCCATGTTTTGGTTCATTATCCCTGGCACTGTTTCCAAATGCTAATGTTTGACCATGACTTGAATGAGATTTGTGCCACAAATGCAAAAACGTTAGCAACTGGTTAGCGACTGGAAACCAAAGCATAGATTGCTGTCATACCGTGTCATAGATACTTATTTTAAAGTCTTGTAATAAACGTGTAATATGTTTAATTCCGTGTCTGATCTGTTTACGACCATGTACCACTGGACGTCTTCATTGACTCTGTCCTGTCCAACAAGAATCTGTTTGTTAAAGGAGTTCTGGAAACGCCCTGAATCTGCTTGCGGCTGTTACGTACGACATTAATATGTCAACAGCTAGCCTTTTTTTTCCATTTTCCCTCTATGGATCTTCCTGGTTGATAGTTCCCTGTCCATCGTCACAAATAGCTTACAGAGACAGTGGTAACCATGGAGATGTCCGGGGACATTGTTTTATACCAATGAAGATGTTTGGAACCGTTTGGAGTTGACAACCATAACTATGTCTTTGAAGAGTCCATGTGTGAACCTCCAGATGTGTCTACTTACTACCAGACTGGGAATGAAGGACCCCAAGAAGCACACCACAACCTGGCTACTCAGGTAAGGGGGGCCACACCACGTACGTTCCATCCTTGTATCCTTATATTATATTCAGACAGTTACTATTACTGTGTTAATAGAAAGTCTCTTCTGGTCAGGTTATAGAGTCAGGGAAGAGACCAGTG
>NC_036855.1:1842187-1861040 GCF_002910315.2 Salvelinus sp. IW2-2015
CTGCTTACAGGGTAAGGAAACCAATGTGTAGTTTAGTCATTTGGGTGAAGAATCCCTTTAAGTAAGCTCCTGAATTTTTGGAGTTTGTATACAGCCTTTCATGCTTATCCACATGAGTCGATGCAACTTGTAATAACTATTTTAAAGTCTTGTAATAAACGTGTAATATGTTTAATTCCGTGTCTGATCTGTTTCACGACCATGTAGCCACTTGACGTCTTCATTGACTCTGTCCTGTCCACAAGATCTGTTTGTTAAAGGAGTTCTGGAAACGCCCTGAATCTGCTTGCTGCTGTTACGTACGACATTAATATGTCAACAGCTAGCCTTTCTTATCCATTTTCCCTCTATGGATCTTCCTGGTGTGATAGTTCCCTGTCCATCGTCCACAATAGCTTACAGAGACAGTGGTAACCATGGAGATGTCCGGGGACATTGTTTATACCAATGAAGATGTTTTCTGGGAACCGTTTGGAGTTGAACACCATAACTATGTCTTTGAAGAGTCCATGTGTGAAACCCAGATGTGTCTACTTACTAAGACTGGGATGAGGAGACCCCAAGAAGCACACCACACCCTGGCTACTCAGGTAAGGGGGGCCACACACACGTACGTTCCATCCTTGTATCCCTTATATTATATTCAGACAGTTCATATTACTGTCGTTAATAGAAAGTCCCTCTCTGGTCAGGTTCTGAGAGCTCAGTGAAGAGACCAGTGAAGAGACCCTTCCTAGTTGCTGCAGTGTGTCTGGGGCTGCTGTGTGTTTTCCTACTGGCTGGGATCATTGGGTTGTCAGTCTCCTGTAAGTTTGACAAGTACAATTGTGCTTATCATTTATTTCTAGGTAACAAGTATGAAATGGGTTATAAAGCAACCATTGCTTCGTCTGTTTTTAGATCACGTTCACATTGGCAACTTATAGAGAGACAAAGACAATCTTAACAATTTGCTTTCTGGTCAATGAGTTGACATTTATTTTCTTTGTAGAATATTGATTAAATTCATTGTGATTTCACCTTGTCAATAACTGTGTTTTTCTGTTCACCTTTTTGGTCTCTGGATATGCTGCTAATATTCTCAACAACAGATCTGTTTGTTTTTAAAAATAAATACAAAATCATATTTCCCTATGTAATAAACCCCAATAAATAATATGGAGTGACTACAGTTCTGGATTTTCTCGAACCCAACTTGCTGTTGCTAAAAATACGGAGATTTCTGCGCATGCGGGATCCACTAGCCTACCTGCGTTCAATTGCTGCTCGGTGACTCCACTGCCGCTTGTACACATAACAGCTTGAACAAACGTAGGTATTTGTCTGTTGGAACAGTAGGCCATTGCAAACATAAGTATGACACAAACAGTTTGTCTAGCATTTACATTTTTTCAGGAGGGGAATAATATGCAGCTATTTAGGCAATCTATGTGTGGTTTACACAGCATATCAAATATGCAAGAAACAGACAGGCAGTCAATAGCGATTTAAATGTTATTTTTTCATCATCATCATCATCATCATTGCAAGCATTGGCTGAACGGAAGGCAGACTGCTGGCTATATGTCAGCATAACTATAATGATTACATCTCACACAAAACGCTACTGTGTTGCCCCAGTGCAATCGGAAGACTGCGTCCTATTTGTGCTAGCTGTGGCAATATCCATTACAACAGACAGAAGGATGTAGCCTTCAAATAGATTTTTAGAACGTCATATATTTTGGGAAAGTTCGTTCAAATCTCAACTGATCAGAAATATGAGGCAGAGAGACAGGCTACATCATCATATGATCAAATTGGTTGATGGTTCAGAAGAGGTCAGTAAAAAATCACATTGAACATGTGATGTACAACACAACAAATAAAAGCAGAACGTGATTCGGCTCATTAAGATTTGAGAAAGAAGCTTTCAGAAGTGTAGGACAGGGTCAAGGGCGAAAACCCCGTAATCGTAGCCTCGGCCTAATAATCAGATTTCTAACATAATAAAGATAACTAGATGTATAGGTCCTGAAATTGATTGATTGCATTGCAATGCAATGTGTTGTTAAAGTTCAGTTAACAGCGAAAACCTGTACCGAAGGATGGCAGAAGTTTGGCTGCAGCTGTTACTACAACTCCACTGGGAAGAACACTTGGGATTACGCCAGAAAGGACTGTCTGAGCAGAGGAGCAGACCTGGTGATCATTAACAGCGAAGATGAACAGGTAGAGAGAGTGTAATCGAGGGAAAAAATATGTTATTAAATCACTTTGAAATCAAAAGTGAAGTCTTTCAAGACCTCAGATGACAAGAAGCTTCCCTTCCTGTTGGGGGATGCAGAGAGCTGTGGGTTGGCAGGCACTACATTGCTGCCTGCCATGAGATCAACCAACCTGCGCTGTCTTCTATGCCATTGTGTTGTTATTGTTAACGCTATTGTCCGTTGTACGTATGTTTTTTTTCTTACTGATTTCCATTTCAAATACAGCCCCATCCCTCCACCATTGGTTATTTTTCTACTGATTGTCATTGATGTTAATATTGTCAATGAATCATTCCATTTCCAACGTATGCTTTGGCAATATGAACATTGTTATGTCATGCCAATAAAGCAATTCAAAATGTTGTAAGAGATGGAAAGAGAGAGAGAGAGGAGCAACAGACAGAGAGAAAGCGGGAGGGAAAGGGTGAGTGGATATGATCAATCTTCATTGAAGATATGCTATTTTATTTTTTACACACACTACCGTTCAAAGTTTGGGGTCACTTAGAAATGTTTTTGTTTTTTTTGTCCATTAAAATAACATCAAATTGATCAGAAATACAGTGTAGACATTGTTATGTTGTAAATGACTATTGTAGCTGTAGCTATAGCTATTGTGGCAACCATCACTCCTGTGTTCCAATGGCACGTTGTGTTAGCTAATCAAGTTTAACATTTTAAAATACTAATGATCATTGAAAACCCTTTTGCAATTATGTTAGCACAGCTGAAAACTGTTGTCCTAATTAAAAGCAATAAAACTGGCCTTTAGACTAATTGAGTATCTGGAGCATCAGCATTTGTGGGTTCGATTACAGGCTCAAAATGAAACAAAGAACTTTCTTCTGAAACTTGTCAGTCTATTCTTGTTCTGAGAAATGAACGCTATTCTATTCCATGAAGACATCAAAACTCTTTCATAGTTTTGATGTCTTCACTATTTCTCTATAATGTAGAAAATAGTAAAAATAAAGAGAAACCCTTGAATGAGTAGGTGTGTCAAACGTTTGCTGGTGTTATATATCTTTCTAAACAAAGGTATTTCTCACTACATTTGATCAATGGATCTGGATTGGTCTGACGGACAGAGAGACACAGGGAACTGGAAATGGGTGGACGGCACACCACTGCCAAAGCGTAATATATACAACTACTCTTATAAAAGCCTCTGAACAATTCAAGTTGAAAACATTGATATTTTTCAGGATTATGTTTTACCATAGAGTCTAACTGTATGACTGGGTGTTACCCTGTAGGTTCTGGTGGTGGTCAGAACTGATTCTGCCGCTGGAGGAAGGACTGCGCTATGATGTATAGAGGTGTACAAAATATTACTCTACACGCATGGAATTACTTTAGGTGTGACTTGAAATTGGAATGGATTTGTGAGGTGTTTTTTTCTTAACAATACCATAACAACATTGTGTATTCTCAAACAAACACACACACCTTAAACTTGTCATGCCATATTATGCTTGTGATATAGTCACAAAAGTTTATTTTCGGTTTTATAGCAGCTTCAGTGGTCAATATGAGTAATGGTAATTCTCCTTTTTTATCTATGCCAGGGCTGGCCAACCCTGTTCCGGAGAGCTGTTCCTTCCTGTAGGTTTTCTTAACCCCAGTTGTAACTACATTGATTCAGTTTATCAACCAGCTAATTAATAGAATCAGTGTACTACATTAGGGTTGGAGTGAAAACCTACAGGACAGCTAGCCAGACATTTTAGAGGATGATTCAATACATTTTTCAAATGAACTGCAAATATGCAACATTCCATTCAAACAACCAGTCAATCCACAGCATATGCGGCTGATGATGGGACTTAGACAAGTTGTAAATGCAACAAGTACTGTATTGTATCATTAATAGCACTCACAGCTTTCCAAGAAAACTAAATCTGATACATTTATGGTCTGTTTACATATATTTGGGAGGCTATTTTTCAGAAAATTGGTATAAACCTGTATTAAATGTATTTAAATTATATTGCAATATTTTAGATGACTATAATTCCATTACACAACTTCTGATATGCCTTACTTTTATTCTCTTGCTGAAGTAAAAGCAGGAAATGCATCACCTACTGTATGCCTCTACTGCCATTAATTTCAATTCGACTGGTTTTGGATTTCTCCTGACCAAGATGGCTGCCATTTGGCCCACGTATGGAACTTTGCAGTATTATGACAGAGCCCATCTAGTAATTTCATAGGATATCTATATATAGTCAAGTAGAAATCTTAGGTCCCATTCCCACAGCTAAGGCGAGGCGACGCAACAACCAATGGTTGCGTGCCACGCCATCGAATGTGTCATCGACTGACAAATTGCTGTAACATACCGTAGATGTGGTTAGCTGATACGTCAAATACCTTTCCAGGCGTTTTAAGATCTGTCAAGCGTCAGCAGCATCTAAGCTCTGGAACGCTCATTTATGTTTTCCAAGAGATAACATTACACTGCACATTTCTCATCACAACTACAAACATATTAACAACGTTATATTTACCAGTAGTAGTAAAAAAAAGCCTACCTTTAACTTAATACTGTGGACACAAACCACACAATCAGCATTGTCCATGGAGTGGTCTGTTTGCAGGACCAGAGGTAGTAGTCTCTTTAAATGCCTGTTTATGTGTTTGTGAGTCCAAATGGTGCCCTATCACCTATATAGTGCACTACTTTTGACCAGAGCCTATGGGTCCTGGTCAGTGAAATAGCACCCTATCCCTACTTTGACCAGAAAAGTAGAATACCAGCATACCACTACACCAGGGAAGAAAATATACCCGACACAGTACTGAATCAAATAAATGACACAAATCGGACACGCTTGACTCTTTAATTTGGACTTAAAAACCACAAACAAATCCTCGGCCTGTATCTAGTTTAGTCCAAAACTATTTTTCAGTCACCCCATTTACTTATAAAATAAAACTATTGTATCCATCCCTTGTATGTTATACTTCCAATGGGAACAGTGCAGAGCTATGATTTTGATTTCACAATGCAACCATGCTGTATGTTCTCATACAAATCTTTGTTCATAAAGATGTTTTTTTTTTTATCCACTTAGTTCATACAAAAACAATCTCCATTCACAAGCAATATTGACCTTATATATATTGACAGCAGCCATTGTCATTGACCAAGGTATTTTTTATGTTACATTTTATAGGGTGTACATATTCGATTACATGTTGTATAGGCTACATTTGATTTGGGACACTCAGAAGAACATGGATAGAGCATTGTCATGTGCTCAGATTTTAAAAGACAAGCGTTAATTAGCTACCACACTAGCCATCTATGGTAGAACATTCATCTGAGAACTAGGTCTAGAGAAACTTCAATTCACTTATAGAATGTAATGACTATACATTATTATAAAAACTGTAGACAACACCATGGGGAAAACACAACAGCTTATCATCTACATCATGTCAAACTTCATATCAACAGTTGGATATAAAGGAATAACAAACTATATACTATTTATGCAATAACATGGGTCAAATTAACAACCAACACCCCTGGCGCACACTCCTCCCAAACCCAACACTCCTCCCCACATCCACCCACACCACTCCTCCCACACCCACACACTCCTCCCCACCCCACCCAACTCCTCCCCACACCACACCTCCTCCCACATCCACCACCACACTCCTCCCACACCACCACACACACTCCTCCCCACACCCACCACACACCTCCTCCCCACACCCATCCTCCCACACCAACTCCTTCACCCATACACTCACCCCACCCCAACACACACACCACACTCCTCCCCACCCACATCATATATCGTTCTCCATGTGAATCCTCTGGTGCCTCTTAAGGTTGCACTTCTGTGTGAGCGTTTGCTGCAGTCCGAGCAGCTGTAGGGTCTCTCCCCAGTGTGAACGCGCCGGTGGGCCTTCAGGTTGCTTAACTTAGTGAAGCTCCGGCCACACAGGGCGCAGATGAACGGCCTCTCCCCCGTGTGGGTCTGCTGTGGGCCTTAAGGCTACTGGGATGGGGGAAGACCTTACCACACACTGGGCAGCGGAGGCCAGCCTCCCAGGGTGGTGATGCTGGTGGTTCCCTTGTTGTTGGGTTGGGGTTTGGGAGGAGGTGAGCCCTCCCTGGGCGGTCCCCCTGTTGTACATCGGGTAGCCGCCCCGCTTGGCAGCATCCCTGTAACTCTCATGCGCGGCAGGGTTTGAGCGCTGGGCTTATATTTGGAAAGAATCCTGTAGTTTAGAGCTGAAGACATGACAGCCTGATGAGGAGGAGGAGACAGAGGCCCCGCTGTGCTGGGATTGGTTGGGGAAGCGAAATCTCTAGCTGGCTGCTTCGCCTCTGCCGATTCAGAGGACGACAGAGGCTCTCTTACCAGTCGTAGTTCGACTGGAGCTTGTCTGTGAACGTCAGTATCCGTGTCTAAATTCTACGCGCTATCCACACCGGTGAAGCTCTACTCCTCGTTCTGTCACCATCATTGCTGGGTCCTCTGCTCTGGTTCTGAGATGGCCTGCTAGTCTGGGTGTCTGGGTGACCTGTTGGGCCTCTGGTCCGCAGAGGGAACCCAATAGAGTCTCCTGTAATCTGAACGAGTGTGTGTGAGTCTAGCTTGCTCCTTGTGTAGGTGTGAGCTGCAGCCGGCTGTATGGCCACCTTGATTCTCCACGGTCCATGTCCTCTCACCCTTCCTCCTCCCTTCCTCCCCTTAACACTGCCTACCAGCGAAGGACTGGGAGCTGGAGGAGTTGGTTTATCTGCTACCTGTGACGACTCCACTGTTTCCTGTCCACAGCTTCTCCACCTGACTCTGGCTCTCTCCAGCTTCAGGTCACACCCGCTCAGCTGAAGCACACCTGAGGAGACAGGTGACAACCAGTGAGATGCAGGGCCATGTTCGGTAAGAACACTTTGTAGAACGTTGCAGATAGAAATGCCTAAATGACTCGACTATCGTGGATTCTTATTCTATATACCAGAGGTATGCTTGTTCTACATCAATATTTTTCTATCTGAACGCTGGCCAACATTGTGTGCTGCTGAACAGGCCAGGAGAGACATTCAACTAGTGTGCCGGTGTATTCATAAGTGGCACAACGTAGAAAAAACGATGTTGTAGTTCATGGCAGTGTCTTCTTGCTGCCCTACTAAAAAAGAATGAACTACAACTTCAGTTTGAAAACAGAATGGAACTCAGAGCTTTTACCTCTAGTTCAGAGCGTTTGGAGTGAACGGACGGTGCAAAACGTTTTGCTACGGTGTGCAACTCATGAAAAGCACTACTAATGAGACAACAGCAAACATACACCCCCTGAACTCAAAGTATAATGTCTCAAAAGGTATAGGCTAATTGGTTATATTGTGGTTGAGGGACCAACCTTAGGCTGGGGAAGAACAGTGGTAGATGAGCATAGCTATTTATAAACTGTCATAGGGAGAAGCAACCCATTTTGGAAACAGTTGCAATACTACACATTCACCAATTTAACCTTGGTTATCCCTAAAAGTATTTTGTGACTCAAAGGACCCCCCCACTTACTGTCCTTTACTCCTGGAGGTATGTCGTCTGTTTCCTCATTGTAGACATCTGTCCTGCCACAGTCTCCACACCTGGCCCTCTGACTGACAGCCCATCTGTCTCAGCTGACTCTCTGCCCGCTGCAGCAGGGTCCGCAGAGACTCCACTTCCAGGTGGCTCCGTGTCACTTCCTGTTGACCACGTCTTACTCCTCCAGGAAGCCGTCCTCACCAGTCTGGTGATCTCATACATGGCTGACTTTTAGGACCGTCTCCATGACTCCCGAGAGCTGGGTCTGGAAGGTGAGGACGAGGTTCTCCGACATACTGCTTGTGTGTGTCTTTTTCACAGATCAATTCACAGTGGGATCTGTCCCAAACATCTGTGCTTGTCAGGACTGTGTGTGTGTGTGTTGTGTGTTGTGTGTGTGTGTTGTGTGTGTGTGTGTGTGTGTGGTGTGTGTTGTGTGATCCTAAAGTGAATCTCTTCAGATAGCCCTATTATTCATATAAGTGGGTAGAATATGCCATGTCTATCACGTATCTGTTCTCTAACAATAAGAGTGACAGCTCCTCCAGCTGCTAGCAACCAAGTGGCGAAGACCGTCCAGCGCGAAGCGTGCAACATAGGTTCAATAAAAACGGTCACATCGCAAAATTCGACTAGGTAACAAACAAGGTATCAGACAAAATGGGGTCGTATCAGGCTTGCTAAAAAAAAAAAGCTAGCTAGCTAACATGATAGTACTAGCCTTGTTACAAGTCAATAATGAGATATTTTGCAACATACAGTACTATTTATTACAAACGTTATTACCAAAAAGGCTGACATCAAACCTCGTGAGCATGGGGTAGTTTGTCTCCAGATTTTTGTTAAATTGAAGAAATCGAAAAAACATGCTATCGAACGAATGGATTCCGGAAATTCGATTGTTTTCAATCGCACGTCACCCTTCTGCTGTACGGTGGCCTGCGTGATCAATGTTCGCATGGGTAAGGGAAGAGACCCTTCCTAGTTGCTGCAGTGTGTCTGGGGCTGCTGTGTGTTCTCCTACTGGCTGGGATCATTGGCTTGTCAGTCTCCTGTAAGTTTGACAAGTACAATTGTGCTTATCGTTTATTTCTAGGTAACAAGTATGAAATGGGTTATAAAGCAACCATTGCTTCATCTGTTTTTAGATCACGTTCACATTGGCAACTTATAGACAGACAAAGACAATCTTAACAATTTGCTTTCTGGTCAATGAGTTGATATTTATTTTCTTTGTAGAATATYGATTAAATTCATTGTGATTTCACCTTGTCAATAACTGTGTTTTTTTGTTCACCTTTTTGGTCTCTGGATATGCTGCTAATATTCTCAACAACAGATCTGTTTGTTTTAAAAAATAAATACAAAATCCTATTTCCCTATGTAATAAACACCAATAAATAATATGGAGTGACTGCAGTTCTGGATTTTCTGGAACCCAACTTGCTGTTGCTAAAAAATACGGAGATTTCTGCGCATGCGTGATCCACTAGCCTACCTGCGTTCAATTGCTGCTCGGTGACTCCACTGCCGCTTGTACGCATAACAGCTTGAACAAATGTAGGTCTTTGTCTGTTGGAACAGTAGGCCATTGCAAACATAAGTATGACACAAACAGTTTGTCTAGCAATTTCATTTTTTCAGGAGGGGAATGATATGCAGCTATTAAGGCAATCTATGTGTAGTTTACACAGCATATCAAACATGCAAGAAACAGACAGGCAGTCAATAGCGATTTAAATGTTCTTTTTTCATCATCATCATTGCAAGCATTGGCTGAACAGAAGGCAGACTGCTGGCTATATGTCAGCATAACTATAMTGATTACATCTCACACAAAACGCTACTTGTGTTGCCCCAGTGCAATCGGAAGACTGCGTCCTATTTGTGCTAGCTGTGGCAATATCCATTACAACAGACAGAAGGATGTAGCCTTCAAATAGATTTTTAGAACGTCATATATTTTGGGAAAGTTCGTTCAAATCTCAACTGATCAGAAATATGAGGCAGAGAGACAGGCTACATCATCATATGATCAAATTGGTTGATGGTTCAGAAGAGGGTGAGTAAAGTGAAAAACATTGAACGTGTGTGTACAACAACATATGAGCAGAACGTGATTCGGCTCATTAAGATTTGAGAAAGAAGCTTTCAGAGGGGTAGGACAGGGTCAAGGGCGAAAACCCCGTAATCGTAGCCTCGGCCTAAATAATCATATTTCTAAAATAATTGTAGTGTCTTAGCTCTTATTACTTATTTATATAATAAGAAAGACTCTGAAATCAAGAAATGGTACTGGAGCTTCACATTTTACTGGAATCAGTTAGTACCAGAATAACATAGAACAACACTGCGAATGACCAAGGAGGCTCCATTCTACATCAGTAATTAACAGAACATAACAATAATAAAGATATATAGATGTATAGGTCCTGAAATTGATTGATTGCATTGCAATGCAATGTGTTGTTAAAGTTCAGTTAACAGCGAAAACCTGTACCGAAGGATGGCAGAAGTTTGGCTGCAGCTGTTACTACAACTCCACTGTGAAGAACACCTGGAATTACGCCAGAAAGGATTGTCTGAGCAGAGGAGCAGACCTGGTGATCATTAACAGCGAAGATGAACAGGTAAGAGAGAGTGTATTCGAGGGAAAACATATGTTATTAAATCACTTTGAAATCAAAAGTGAAGTCTTTCAAGACCTCAGATGACAAGAAGCTTCCCTTCCTTGTTGGAAATCTAACCATGTGTTGAATAAGAATGTATGCCTTAAATGATAGACGTCTGTGAATTGTCTGTCATAATGACCATGCCAACCTACCAAACATTAGAATAATCTGCTTCATGACAAGTCTGCAGTGGTGTAAATTACTTAAGGAAAAATACTTTAAAGTACTACTTAAGTAGATTTTTTGGTGTATCTGTACTTTACTATTTACGTTTTTTTACAACTTTTACTTTTACTTCACTACATTCTTAAAGAAAATAATGTACTTTTTACTCCATACATTTTCCCTGAACCCAAAAGTACTTGTTACATTTTGACAGGAAAATGGTCCAATTCACGCACTTATCAGAGAACATCCCTGGTCATCCCTACTGCCTCTGATCTGACGGACCACTGAACACAAATGCTTTGTTTGTAAATTAATGGCAGAGTGTTGTAGTGTGCCCCTGGCTATCTGTAAAAAAAATACTAATAATAATAATAGTTTGTGCTGTTCTGGTTTGCAAAATATAAGTTATTTAAATTATCATACTTTTACTTTTGATACTTAATTACATTTGAGCAATTCCGTTACTTTAATACTTAAGTATATTTAAAACCAAATTACTTTTAGACTTTTACTCAAGTAGCATTTTTACTGGGTGACTTTCAGTTTTACTTGAGTCATTTTCTATTAAGGTATCTTTTACTTTTACTCAAGTATGACTTTTGAGTACTTTTTTCCCACCACTGCAAGTGGAAACTGGGAACCTCAGAGGTAAAATTAAGTTATTTGCATAGAGCTTCCTATTGGTTGATTTTGATACTTTCCAAGTGGGAAACTTGGGTATCATCTTTCTACAACGAGTTCCAAGTTGTACATTTCTGAGTTTCTAGTTCCGACTTGTCATGAATGCAGCATATGCCCATTATTTTCTGTTTCATCAAGCTTGCTTTCTACCCCAGTCACTAAACCATACTGTAACCATGCATTTTCTTCCTGTACATAATACTTTGTTAACTGAATGAAATGAACCTGAATTGCTGATTAATTGTCTTTTATGTACAATACATATTTTGCTCCCATGTAGTCGCGTGAATATATAATTCCTTAAAGACATGCTACTGACCTTTGGCGACTACTAAGTATTTTTTAAACCTCCCGCTTTGGGCTGGATGTGTCAATCTGTAGTTCATACATGCAAAATCTATGATCGGAATTACTGTCTAACCTCAATTAGCACGAAATCCCAAGTTGAAAATGACTGTTTTTTCTGGAAGCTGTGCTGGTCCTTTTTCCCTAACATTTTCAACACATGCATAAGCCATATAGCATTTCGAGTTTAGCAATGAGCTTCAGTCCCCCTGCCATTGAGATGAACAGCTAGCAAGATGAACACATAGCAAAGCGAGAGATCAATGACATGGTGACATATCTGCACATATGTGATGTAGTACGCAATTATCGGATCCACTTTTGGCTCGTGAGGGCCTACTTTCAGAAACTTCTTGGTAAAGTGTACAAAAGTACCAGATAATCCCTTTAATTCCATTGGTAAATATGTTTTACTATTTTGATAGCTTACAACTATATTTTCACCATAGACGAAGTGAAGTAATTATCGAAGTAATTCTCTACCCCACAAATATGTATAATTTGCGCCAAACCAAAGGTTTCACTTGTTTATTAACGCGTTTCATAAAACGTTCCCTTTACCCTGCGGACATGATCACGCAGGGCCACCGTACAGCAGAAGGGTGACGTGCGATTGAAAACAATCGAATTTCCGGAATCCATCGTCGATTAGCATGTTTTTTCGATTTTCTCAAATTAAACAAAAATCTCGAGACAACTACCCCCATGCTCATGAGGTAATGTCAGCCTTTTTGGTAATAACGTTTGTAATCAATAGTACTGTATGTTGCAAAATATCTCATTATTGACTTGTAAAACAAGGCTAGCACCGCGTATCATGTTAGCTAGCTAGCTTTTTTTTTTTAGCAAGCTATACGACCCCATTTTTGTCTGATACCTTGTTTGTTACCTAGTGGAATTTTGCGATGTGACCGTTTTATTGAACCTATGTTGCACGCTTCTGCGCTGGACGTCTTCGCCACTTGTTGCTAGCTAGCTGGAGGAGCTGTCACTCTTATTGGTTAGAGAAACAGATACGTGATAGACATGGCATATTTCTACCCACTTTTTATAAATAATAGGGCTATCTGAAAGAGATTTCACTTTAGGATCTCACACACACACACACACACACACACAGTCCTGACAAGCACAGATGTTTGGGACAGATCCCACTGTGAAATGATCTGTGAAAAAGACACACACAAGCAGTATGTCGGAGAACCTCGTCCTCACCTTCCAGACCCAGCTCTCGGGAGTCATGGAGACGGTCCTAAAGTCTAGCCATGTATGAGATCACCAGGACTGGGGAGGACGGCTTCCTGGAGGAGGTAAGACGTGGTCAACAGGAAGTGACACGGAGCCACCTGGAAGTGGAGTCCTCTGCGGACCCTGCTGCAGCGGGCAGAGAGTCAGCTGAAGGATGTCAGTCAGAGGGCCAGGTGTGGAGACTGTGGCAGGACAGATGTCTACAATGAGGAAACAGACGACATACCTCCAGGTGTACAGGACAGTAAGTGGGGGCTCCTTTTGAGTCACAAAATACTTTTAGGTATAACCAAGGTTAAATGGTGAATTGTAGGTATGCAACTGTTTCCAAAATGGGTTGCTTCTCCCTATGACAGTTTATAAATAGCTATGCTCATCTACCACTGTTCTTCCCAGCCTAAGGTTGTTCCCTCAACCACAATATAACCAATTAGCCTATACCTTTTGAGACATATAACTTTTGATTCAGGGGGTGTATGTTATGCTGTTGTCTCATTAGTAGTGCTTTCATGAGTTGCACACCGTACGCAAAACGTTTTGCACCGTCCCGTTTACTTCCAAACGCTCTGGAACATGAGGTAAAAGCCTTGAGTTCCATTCTGTTTTCAAACTGAAGTTGTAGTTCATTCTTTTTTAGTAGGGCAGCAGAGAGACATGCCATGAACTACAACATCGGTTTTTCTACGTTGTACCACTTATATATTCACCGGCACACTAGTTGAATGTCTCTCCTGGGCCTGGTTCAGCAGCACACAATGTTGGCCAGCGTTCAGATAGAAATATATGATGTAGAACAAGCATACCTCTGGTATATATAGAATAAGGAATCACGTCAGTTCGAGTCATTTAGGCATTTCTATCTGCAACGTTCTACAAAGTGTTCTTACCGAACATGGCCCTGTAGTCTTCACTGGTTTGTCACCTGTTCTCCTCAGGTGTGCTTCAGCTGAGCGGGTGTGACCTGAAGCTGGAGGAGGAGCCAGAGGTCAGGTGGAGAAGCTGTGGACAGGAAACAGTGGAGTCGTCAACAGGTAGCAGATAAACCAACTCCTCCAGCTCCCAGTCCTTCGCTGGTAGGCAGTGTTAAGGAGGAAGAAGGGGAGGAGGACATGGAGCCGTGGAGAATCAAGGTGGCCATACAGCCGTCTGCAGCTCACACCTACACAGATGAGCCAGCTAGACTCACACACACTCGTTCAGATTACAGGAGACTTCTATTGGGTTCCTTCTGCGGACCCAGAGGCCCAACAGGTCACCCAGACACCCAGACTAGCAGGGCCATCTCAGAACCAGAGCAGAGGACCCAGCAATGATGGTGACAGAAAGAGGAGTAGAGCCTCACCGGTGTGGATAGGCCGTTTAGAATATTAGACACGGAATACTGACGTTCACAGACAAGCTCAGTCGAACCTACGACTGGTAAGAGAGCCTCTGTCGTCCTCTGAATCGGCAAGGCAGGCGAAGCAGCTAGCTAGAGATTTCGCTTCCCCAACCAATCCCAGCACAGCGGTGGCCTCTGTCTCCTCCTCCTCATCAGGCTGTCATGTCTTCAGCTCTCTAAACTACAGGATTCTTCCAAATATAAAGCCCAGCGCTCAAACCCTGCCGCGCATGGAGAGTATACAGGGATGCTGCCAAGCGGGGCGGCTACCCGATGTACAACAGGGGACCGCCCAGGGAGGGCTCACCTCCTCCCAACCAAACAACAAGGGAACCACCAGCATCACCACCCTGGGAGGCTGGCCCTCCGCTGCCCAGTGTGTGGTAAGGTCTTCCCCCATCCCAGTAGCCTTAAGCCCACCAGCAGACCCACACGGGGGAGAGGGCCGTTCATCTGCGCGCCTGTGTGGCCGGAGCTTCACTAAGTTAAGCAACCTGAAGGCCCACCGGCGCGTTCACACTGGGGAGAGACCCTACAGCTGTCGGACTGCAGCAAACGCTTCACACAGAAGTGCAACCTTAAGAGCACCAGAGGATTCACATGGCGAGAACGATATATGAGTTGGGTGGGGAGGAGTGGGTGGGTGTGGGGTGGGTGTATGGGTGGGAAGGAGTGTGGGTGTGGGGAGGAGTGGGTGTGGGAGGAGTGGGTGTGGGAGGTGTGGGAGGAGTGTGTGTGTGGGGAGGAGTGTTGTTGGGGGAGTGTGGAGGAGTGGGTGTGGGGAGAGTGTGTGTGTGGGTGTGGTTGGGGAGGAGTGTGAGGAGTGTGTGTGGGTGTGGGGGAGGACGTGTGTGTGGGTGGGTGTGGAGGAGTGGAGGAGAGTGTGGGAGGGTGTGGGAGTGGGTGTGGGGAGCGAGTGTGGTGTGGTGGTGTGGGGAGGAGTGTGTGTGTGGATGTGGGGAGGAGTGTGTGTGGGTGTGGGGAGGAGTGTGCGCCAGGGGTGTTGGTTGTTAATTTGACCCATGTTATTGCATAAATAGTATATAGTTTGTTATTCCTTTATATCAATACTGTTGATATGAAGTTTAACATGATGTAGGATAGATAAGCTGTGTTTTCCCCATTGTGTGTCTACAGTTTTTATAATAATGTATAGTCATTTACATTTCTATAAGTGAATTGAAGTTTCTCTAGACCTAGTTCTCAGATGAATGTTCTACCATAGATGGCTAGTTGTGGTAGCTAATTAACGCTTATCTTTTAAAATCTGAGCACATGACAATGCTCTATCCATGTTCTTCTGAGTGTCCCAAATCAAATGTAGGCCTATACAACATGTAATCGAATATGTACACCCTATTAAATGTAACATAAAAAAATACCTTGGTCAATGAACAATGGCTGCTGAGTGAATTAAGGTCAATATTGCTTGTGAATGGAGATTGTTTTTGTATGAACTAAGTGGATAAAAAAAGAATACATCTTTATGAACAAAGATTTGTATGAGAAAAACATACAGCATGGTTGCATTGTTGAAATCAAAATCATAGCTGTACACTGTTCCCATTGGAAGTATAAACATACAAGGGATGATACAATAGTTTTATTTTATAAGTAAATGGGGTGACTGAAGAAATAGTTTTGGACTAAACTAGATACAGGCCGAGGATTTGTTTGTGGTTTTTAAGTCCAAATTAAAGCAGTCAAGCGTGTCCGATTTGTGTCATTTATTTGATTCAGTACTGTGTCGGGTATATTTTCTTCCCTGTGTAGTGGTATGCTGGTATTCTACTTTTCTGGTCAAAAGTAGGGATAGGGTGCTATTTCACTGACCAGGACCCATAGGGCTCTGGTCAAAAGTAGTGCACTATATAGGTGTTAGGCACCATTTTGGACTCACAAAATACATAAACAGGCATTTAAAGAGACTACTACCTCTGGTCCTGCAAACAGACCACTCCTGGACAATGCTGATTGTGTGGTTTGTGTCCACAGTATTAAGTTAAAGGTAGGCTTTTTTTACTACTACTGGTAAATATAACGTTGTTAATATGTTTGTAGTTGTGATGAGAAATGTGCAGTGTAATGTATTCATCTCTGGAAAACATAAATGCACGTGTTCCAGAGCTTAGATGCTGCTGACGCTTGACAGATCTTAAAACGCCTGGAAAGGTATTTGACGTATCAGCTAACCGCATCATACGGATGTTACAGCAATTTGTCAGTCGATGACACATTCGATGGCGTGGCACGCAACCATTGGTTGTTGCGTCGCCTCGCCTTAGCTGTGGAATGGGACCTAAGATTTCTACTTGACTGTATATATAGATATCCTATGAAATTACTAGATGGGGTCTGTCATAATACTGCAAAGTTCCATACTGGGGCCAAATGGCAGCCATCTTGGTCAGGGAGAAATCCAAAACCAGTCGAATTGAAATTAATGGCAGTAGAGGCATACAGTAGGTGATGCATTTCCTGCTTTTACTTCAGCAAGAGAATAAAAGTAAGGCATATCAGAAGTTGTGTAATGGAATTATAGTCAATCTAAAATATTGCAATATAATTATAAATACATTTAATACAGGTTTATACCAATTTTCTGAATAAATAGCCTCCCAAATATATGTAAACAGACCATAAATGTATCAGATTTAGTTTTCTTGGAAAGCTGTGAGTGCTATTATATGATACAATATCAGTACTTGTTGCATTTACAACTTGTCTAAGTCCCATCATCAGCCAGCATATTGCTGTGGATTGACTGCGTGTTTGAATGGAATGTTGGCATATTGGCAGTTCATTTAGAAAAATGTATTGAATCATTCCTCTAAAACTGTCTGGCTAGCTGTCCTGTAGGATTTCACTCCAACCCTAATGTAGTACACGTGATTCTATTAATTAGCTGGTTGATAAACTGAATCAATGTAGTTACAACTGGGGTTGAAACGAAAACCTACAGGAAAACAGCTCTCCAGGAACAGGGTTGGCCAGCCCTGGCATAGATAAATAAAGGAGAATTACCATTACTCATATTGACCACTAGAAGCTGCTATAAAACCGAAAATAAACTTTCTTGTGACTATATCACAAGCATAATATGCATGACAAGTTTAAGGTGTGTGTGTTTTGTTTGAGAATACACAATGTTGTTATGGTATTGTTAAGAAAAAAACACCTCACAAATCCATTCCAATTTCAAGTCACACCTAAAAGTAATTCCATGCGTGTAGAGGAATTTTGTACACCTCTATACATCATAGCGCAGTCCTTCTCTCCAGCGCAGAATCAGGTTCTGACCACCACCAGAACCTACAGGGTAAACACCAGTCATACAGTTAGACTCTATGGTAAAAACATAATCCTGAAAAATATCAATGTTTTCAACTTGAATTGTTCAGAGGCTTTCTATAAGAGTAGTTGTATATATTACGCTTTGGTCAGTGGTGTGCCGTCCACCCATTTCCAGGTTCCCTGTGTCTCTCTGTCCGTCAGACCAATCCAGATCCATTGATCAAATGTAGTGAGAAATACCTTTGTTTAGAAAGATATATAACACCAGTCAAATGTTTGGACACACCTACTCATTCAAGGGTTTCTCTTTATGTTTACTATTTTCTACATTATAGAGAAATATGTGAAGACATCAAAACTATGAATGAGTTTTTCATGTCTTCATGGAATAGAATAGTGTTCATTTCTCAGAACAAGAATAGACTGACAAGTTTCAGAAGAAAGTTCTTTGTCTTGGTCATTTTGAGCCTGTAATCGAACCCACCAAATGCTGATGCTCCAGATACTCAACTAGTCTAAGAAGGCCAGTTTTATTGCTTCTTTAATTAGGACAACAGTTTTCAGCTGGTCTAACATAATTGCAAAAGGGTTTTCTAATGATCATTTAGTATTTTTAAATGTTAAACTTGGATTAGCTAACACAACGTGCCATTGGAGCACAGGAGTGATGGTTGCCACAATAGCTATAGCTACAGCTACAATAGTCATTTACAACATTAACAATGTCTACACTGTATTTCTGATCAATTTTGATGTTATTTAATGGACAAAAAAAACAACAACATTTCTAAGTGACCCCAAACTTTGAACGTAGTGTGTGTAAAAAAAAAAAAATAGCATATCTTCAATGAAGATTGATCATATCCATCTCACCCCTTCCCTCCGCTTTCTCTCTCTCTCTCTCCTCTCTCTCTCTCTCTCTCTCTCTCTCTCTCTCTCTTTCCATCTCTTACAACATTTTGAATTGGCTTTATTGGCATGACATAACAATGTTCATATTGCCAAAGCATACGTTGGAAATGGAATGATTCATTGACAATATTAACATCAATGACAATCAGTAGCAAAAATAAACAATGGTGGAGGGATGGGCTGTATTTGAAATGGAAATCAGTAAGAAAATAAACATACGTACAACGGACAATAGCGTTAACAATAACAACACAATGGCATAGAAGACAAGCGCAGGTTGGTTGATCTCATGGCAGGCAGCAATGTAGTGGCCCTGCCAACCCATAGATCTCTGCACCCCCCAAC
>NC_036855.1:1862109-1863432 GCF_002910315.2 Salvelinus sp. IW2-2015
TGCTAGACAAACTGTTTGTGTCATACTTATGTTTGCAATGGCCTACTGTTCCAACAGACAAATACCTACGTTTGTTCAAGCTGTTATGTGTACAAGCGGCAGTGGAGTCACCGAGCAGCAATTGAACGCAGGTAGGCTAGTGGATCCCGCATGCGCAGAAATCTCCGTATTTTTTAGCAACAGCAAGTTGGGTTCSAGAAAATCCAGAACTGRAGTCACTCCATATTATTTATTGGGGTTTATTACATAGGGAAATATGATTTTGTATTTATTTTTTAAAACAAACAGATCTGTTGTTGAGAATATTAGCAGCATATCCAGAGACCAAAAAGGTGAACAGAAAAACACAGTTATTGACAAGGTGAAATCACAATGAATTTAATCAATATTCTACAAAGAAAATAAATGTCAACTCATTGACCAGAAAGCAAATTGTTAAGATTGTCTTTGTCTCTCTATAAGTTGCCAATGTGAACGTGATCTAAAAACAGACGAAGCAATGGTTGCTTTATAACCCATTTCATACTTGTTACCTAGAAATAAATGATAAGCACAATTGTACTTGTCAAACTTACAGGAGACTGACAACCCAATGATCCCAGCCAGTAGGAYAACACACAGCAGCCCCAGACACACTGCAGCAACTAGGAAGGGTCTCTTCACTGGTCTCTTCACTGAGCTCTCAGAACCTGACCAGAGAGGGACTTTCTATTAACGACAGTAATATGAACTGTCTGAATATAATATAAGGGATACAAGGATGGAACGTACGTGTGTGTGGCCCCCCTTACCTGAGTAGCCAGGTTGTGGTGTGCTTCTTGGGGTCTCCTCATTCCCAGTCTGGTAGTAAGTAGACACATCTGGAGTTTCACACATGGACTCTTCAAAGACATAGTTATGGTTGTCAACTCCAAACGGTTCCCAGAAAACATCTTCATTGGTATAAACAATGTCCCCGGACATCTCCATGGTTACCACTGTCTCTGTAAGCTATTTGTGACGATGGACAGGGAACTATCACACCAGGAAGATCCATAGAGGGAAAATGGAAAAGAAAGGCTAGCTGTTGACATATTAATGTCGTACGTAACAGCCGCAAGCAAATTCAGGGCGTTTCCAGAACTCCTTTAACAAACAGATTCTTGTTGGACAGGACAGAGTCAATGAAGACGTCAAGTGGGAATTAAACACTATACATCGTCTTTTTAAATGCTTACTGTAAAATAGTTATTATACAAGTTGACGACTTGGAAAGCATGAATGCGTAGTACAGAACTCACAAAGTCAGGCTTACTAAAGGGTATTGCTCACCCAAATGACTAA